>NW_017276833.1:1068692-1163414 GCF_001594065.2 Cyphomyrmex costatus | reverse complement strand
TTTTTTTTTTATAAATGTTACTCTCGAGAAGAGCACAACAAATTTCGGTTTCACATTTTCAAGCAATATCACATGTTATGGAAAAATTCAATTCTATAATTTTTATTCTACGTAGTATTATATAATCCATCTATATAAATCTAAAATCCTAATTTGTATTTTTTTTATCTACACTAAGAAAAAAATTTGTGGTGTTAAATTTTAATAAATATTTCTTTGAAGTGTCCTAATGGAATATTTACTTATGGTAAATAAATATTTAGATAAATGAAAAAAATGATAGTTGATTCAAACTAATGATTCTTAGATCTAATAAATACGTCTTTACATTTATTAAATGTTTCGCTGGAACTATTCAAAGAAATATTTATTAAAATTTACTAAATTTTTTTATAGTGAATAAAAGTACCAAATAAATAGTAATTGTTTAATATTGAATATGCGTACATATTTTTATTTTTCTCATTAGAACTTCTAATAATTCCTTCTCAGATTTCTAATTATTGTTTTATTTTGTTAATCTTATTGGTAATGGGTTACAATTAATTTTTTAACAACGAATTTTTATCATTTTGTTTCGATCATTTATTTGCGATTGGCCGCTAAGTCGATGTTACACGATACTGAGCATGCGCATAGCTGTAGCCAATAAAATTTAAGCATGTACTCCCCCCGCATTTCAGAATAACCCCCCCTCGCCTATCTTCGGAGCTAATGCTCTGTCCCTATATTTCTATGTCCATGACTAGAAATCGGTCCGAGATATCGGATGAAGAAAGAATTAACAAATCACATTTGAACAATTTGGTCACATGACCAATGTAATTGGTCAATTTTTCCTTCATCCGAGATCTCGGACCGATTTCTAGTATCGTGGACACAAGGCTTTATTGTACCATGGGAAGGACGTCTACATCGAGAGCGTACTCTGTGACTACGGATGCAACGTTAACACGTGTTAGGTAGAGTACGTTTTACTTGTAGAGAGAGAGAAGACGTAGTGGCTCCTCGCTGGCAACGCAACGAGTCTTCGTCACCGACCCGTAAGATCAATTTAACGTTATTATCGATCACGATGGCGTATTTACGCTGCGATGCAGCTTTCGTGTCGCTGTCGTTTACGCGCACGGCGTTTCCGCGATCCGAGTGTATATGCATGAGGCGCGATCTGTCTACGGCGACGAGATGCAGACGTCGCGCGCACTTTGGGAAACGGCAGCTATCTGCCTTATACGACGGTAACGGCGGTGATCCAGCGTCCCGCTTAATCGCGATCGTGCGACGTCGCCGGAGAGTGTTCTCGCCCAATCAGCGACCCAGGTCGACTCCGGGTGTTCCCGCCTCTTCCTAACCTGTCTATAGCTGCGCTGTAACTGCATAACCTAGGACTCTCGTGCACACGCCTAACATATTGCGTCCTGATTTCCCGTGCTGGCGCGATCGGTCGCGCGGATGACGCAACGGCGTTCCCGATCACGTGGCATCGGTCGCGTCGACGTCGACCCGAATGAGAAACACGTGGCTGCGCGTCGCGTTGGGGAACGCTGTGCGGCGAAACGCAGAGACCGTGTCTTTCGGAGCGGGGCTTGGTTTTCGTCGCGCTGGAAAGTGGAGCATGCTCTCTGGCCCGTGCTCTGGTTCCACGTGCCAATGTAGAGCATCCCAGGTAGGGCATGATATATTCTGAGAATATTTTGAAGATATCCTGAAAATATCACAAGATATATATATACTCAGGATATTTTTATTTTTACTTATTTCTTGTTCGAAATCAATAATCAAAATATTTCCGAAACATCCACAGAATATCATGTGCTATTTGGGATTACCAAATGGGTTGGACTGGAAGGTGGAATTTGCTTTCCAATCGAGAGCATTGAGTCATATTTATAGTTACTTTCCATCTACATCAAAACTCAAGTAATTCTGATTTGTGACATGATAACTCAGTTGAATGCACGTTCCTTTTAACTCTAATAAGATTCAACCGAGTTTTTACTTACAATCTACGTAAGCTCGAGCGCATTACTAAGTTTTTTTGTTATCTTACCTTAAAAGTGAGGTTTACAAATTGCGATAACTTTATCACCAAAGTAGTGATGTCGTCTATAAAATACTAAGACTTAAAGTACTAGAATTAAAATATTTACATAATTCGAAACTCAGTATTACTTGTGTAAAAATGGAAAGTAACTTACATTGCTACATTTATATTTACTGCCACACGAAAGCTGGAATCGGCAAGAAGTGAGCCTATCTATATATCAAATGTCATCCCTTTCTGCTTCGGAGCAAGAAATTTTTTACCTGCATTGGGGCCTGCATTCCATCCTGATAAGCCGACTCCATAAATCTTGAGGCAAATTATTGAGATGTATTATAAGACCAGCTAATCGTTTCTTTTTTTTTTCTGTTTGTGTACAGATTGTAGCAGCATTAACAGAACACACGGATTACGTAACAAATTGTTCAGCGACGAAAAATTGTGCAACCAAGATCCCAACCATTCACTCCGGAAACATAGATCTTAAGAAATTCAAGCGTTGCGACGGTGCAGAAGGGCTCTATGTGCTCCACCGTGACTTGGGCGAATGGTACTTTAGTTTCCAAGAGCTTGCTACTGTGGTACCGCGAAAGGTGCGTCCAGGCCTGTAATACGAGTGCGCAACAGCGACAAAATGCTCAACGAGATCAAGGCGGCGGTACTGTTCTTAGTAAATCTGATCGAAAAAAGCGAAAAATTTAGTCCCGATCAATTGGAATGTTTCAAGCGGCACCTGGTCGAACTGCTGACGGAACGCTTTAAAAACCACTGGTTCCCCGATAAGCCGTTCAAGGGCCAGGGCTACCGTTGCATTCGCGTCAATGGCCACAATCGCCGGGACGCGACCTTGGAAAGTGCCGCGAACGCCGCTGGTGTCAAGTATGAGGATCTGGCATTGCCGGTGGAATTGACGCTGTGGGTCGATCCCAATGAAGTCTGCTGTCGATTTGGCGAGAGCAAGGGATCGTACTGTACGCTTGCATCATTCGATGACAAGGAGAACACCGTACCCATTTTCCAAGCCGAGCATAATGAGAATACAGAGAATGAGAATAAGCCAGGCTACGTGGGGTCCATTAAGTTACAGGTGAGTATTGGATAAATTAAAACAGAATTTTTATTAATGTTTATTCGGGAAAATTGATTGTCTTAGAAATATTTAGTTTTATCAATTTATAAATTATTTTATACTATTTCAATTGTGCAAAATGTTTGCAAAATATCCGCCCGATTTACTTATCATGTACTATTGATATGTCAAGTAGGTTGCTATTATAAAAGTAATAAAACTATTGATTTACGAAGAAATCAATGTTGAAGAATTGAAATTACTAGTTTTTGAAATAATTACACTGCTTTATAAACTTTTAATAATTTTTAATGTGTATGAAAACGAAACAATTTTTTTGTATTTCAGGATGCTGAGTTTAAATCTGTCGATAGAAAAATTATATCAGGTCGAATTTTTAAGATATAGCATATCATTTTTAAAATGTAACATCAGTTTTTAAACCATAGCATTTCTTTTCGAATAGTTTGAGTCCAACAAGTGATAAACGTTTCTACTACGATTTAATGATAATTGAAAAATATTAGGCGCATTGAAACAGAAATATTGGACTTTAATATGTGAAATTAATCCGAAGTTATATAAAAGAACAAAAATTAAACGTTCAATTCTTCTGATTTGTCTTTTCATTTTAATAAAACTTTACTATATTAGAAAAAATGTCATTTGTATCTCAGAAATCTGACCTAACGGAAATATTTCGATGGCAGATTCGGGCTCAGCATCGGAAATTATCTTAAAAAAATCTTCATGTATTCTTGCATAAAACCTTGTAAACCTAGTGTTATTAATTATATTTTCTATTTATTACTCTATATCTCTTCATTGTTTCTTGTGTCCAATCTAACTCTATATTCGATATGATATCTCTGAGATATATAAAATAATTTCGATGTATTATAATTTCAGAAATCCCCTCTAACCGTAAATACAGAACAACAACAACTGAAATCAAAACCATTAAGCATCGCTAATCAAAATCAACTACACAGTAATAATGGTACAGGTAAGAGGCGCAATTTGAACAGTCCTAGGTTACATCTGAACAGAAATCGTTCGTGGTTCGGCCATTCCTTCGGCATTGGTTATGGCCCTCATTCAATCAGCCAGCAGTGGTACAACATAATGCCCCCGCCTTTCCTCGGTGGTCCTTCCCCGCCACCCTTTATAGGACACCGAGGGAACAAGTGGGTACATCAACCCTCTTATTCCGCAGGACCCGCCCGTTTCCACCATTGGTCTCCCAAAGCTGCTCTTAAGGTATAAAGAGAATCGTTTTAAGAAAATAGTTAAGAAACCTGTCTCTTTTTGAAGAAGAAAAAAAAAAAATAAACAGAAAGTTTGAAAAACAAAATGTAATTGCTTGTTTTCCGGAAAATTATTATTGAATCGATTGTTAAAGTTATTTTAATTAAAATATATCATTCGTGATTCACAACACACACATATGCAAGTAGAAAACCGTAAATGTAAATTTTTATATTGGGAACAGGTTTATTAACGCATTTCAGTGACGAAAATTATACATCCTGTAATTACAAATGACCTTGTTCGAACTAAGGCTTACGACTTTATATGAGAGGTATCGCATTATTACACGTTACGTATCTATAATAAAAATTGGAGTAAATGTTCAACTCCGGATGCAAGGTTGCTTGTAAACAAGTAGACTAGTGGCAATTCAAAGAGAATGGTAAACGGCGCAGTATATGCGTAAAATTCGGAAATAGATGTCATATCATGACAAGTTATTTCTCCGATTAATTTTTGAAATAACTTAAAATATTATTCGGAATATACGCGTGATAATATATCGAAGAATTGAGAATTGAGAGAATCTGTTTATCTTATTATCGCAAATCAATAAATTGTATATCTGCTTTGTTACATCAGTTTTGTTACATCTATTGTTATCAAATGCGTTATTGAATTTATATAATCGAATTGGCGACGCCATTTGTTTAAGCGTTGATAGTTTATAATAGGACAGAATAGGAATAACTTTGGAAGTTTTAACACATAATACAGTTATTTATAGTATAAAATAAGGTATAAATTTATTATTTTACGTCTGTTCTTTAATAATAAACTCTTTGAAGTAGTGTACATCAGTGTAATAAGTTGAAGTTAAATAAATATGATTTGTTTCACTTCAATTTATTGCACCGTGAGCATCATCAATTCAGAGAGTTTTTCGGTAAAGAACAAGAGCCTTTGTATACAATGATATATTCATGTTTACCGACAAAGGCCGACAAATTTCACGTATTTTTTAACGGTTTATTTGAGTTTCTTCCGACAAACCTTTCGAAGGTGACGCAGAACGGCTCACACATTATGCGTATAGCTGTATAGTCTTAAAAAGATCATAATTAAAACATTTTTATTTTGCATTGAAAAGATGTTCTTGTAAAGAATAATATATGTGTTTGTATGCGTGCGTGAGTGCGTATGTGTGTGTGTGCGTGTGCGTGTGTGTATGTGTGTGTGTGAGGCACAGAAAAGCTTTATTTTACATCAAAAGGAATGTCGACATCAAGTCCCAAAACTTTCAAAATTAATCCCGTTATTTGTCCCATTATAGTCTAATTTAAACTGGACTATAAATAACCGGTTTTGTTCCGATATGACTAATATTTGCTCGATAGTAGATTTTATTTACATATTTTTAGCTATACATTGCGAAGAACTGAATGAAGTGTTAAAAAGTTACCTTTTATTTCGTGTATGTGTATATATATATATTATTACAATCGATTGTGATTGCGTGATAAACGTGATTTCGGTAGAATCTTGATTTCTATTCTAATTTGGATAAATTTGATTTTATATATTATTATTATTATTATATCGTCTAACAAGGTGTAAGAACAAATTCGTTCTACCCTCTTAGGTAAGGGTAGAGTCGCGAATGCATTCTATTAATTTTCGTGCTTGGAGAAAAAAAAAATTTACGACATTTTTCTATTTAAAAATACTGCCGCTATTGAGATTTTTATCAATGATCAATACTATTGTTGGATTAACGAAGCGACGCTGACATCAAAATTAATCGCGCTGCCACTTGCATGTTTAGATAAATTGTTATTGTTGTCACGTTTGACACGAAAACGATCGTCTCGAATTTATTCTTATGAATTACATGCTATTTTTAACTTCAATATTTTTACGATATTTGTGTATATTCAGCTTCTTATGCAGAGATAATGCGCATTCGATAAAGTATAATATCAAAGAAAATAGTAATATCAATATCAAGTCAATGTACATTCGGCCTTTTATATGTATATGTATATTATTAGAGAATTTATGAGACATCAATAATACATATTTACTTATATATATATATATATATGTGTGTTGACTTTATATACATAATAGACGTACGTATTTTTTGTTTTTATGGGTGTATTATGTTTATATATACTGTGCGTGAATAGTTAATGACAAGTGTCAATGTCGAAAAATGTAATTTTTATTTGTGATTTATTTTGTAAGATCAGTTGTTCCTTCGAGACAGTATATAAATTCTGAACATTTAACTTAATTTTACGACAGCTATATATTTACGTTTATTGCGTAATTAATGATCTAATTTCTACGTAACAGATAAAGAAGTTTTCATATATATTTTGAATTATAATTAACACATGAAGTAGTATAGAAATGTACAATTTATTACGTATTTTGTTTGATAAGTTTTCATACGCGCGCGCGCGTTTATGTTTATATCGTACGTTTAAAAGAGCCAAATTCATCAAACTCTTGATAAAAATATTTTTTATGTTTATTTTTTTGTAGAATTTGAGACAGATTACAAAAGTGTTAAAAATTAAATCTGCAATTTATCTTGTAAAATCACCTCACTATCTTAACTCGTTACTTTCCGATTTTTTGATATTCTATCTGAAACACCGAGAATTCGACGGACCTAATCTGAGATATGCAATTAACATTGTAATATTTGTTGAACAATAAATAAGAATGAATCTTCTCGAAGGAACAATTTGTGTTACGTGAACAAACGACATTGCGAATGTGTTTGTAATTTCGAGATAAAACATCTCTGAGAAGCACGAGGTGCATTCCTACTACGCACTAACTGATAACAGGATTAACACACTTTTAAATAATTGTTTCGATAACACGGTAGAATTATGGGGAGCGGAAAATCCGTTATATTTAATGTCGCATGATAGAGAAAGAGAATTTATAGCTAGATATATGCGGACTGGTATATTACTATTGCCAGATACGCGAATGACGAAGATTAATATATAGATGTGTATCGTAAAAAGATAGACTACATTATTAGATGACATTTTAATCAAGGAATAGAATGATTAGTCGTAATATCTTCTCACGGCCTTGTTTCACGTAACGGAAGGTGCCACAATATCATTTCAACGATTATCAATGATTGGCTAGCATTCAGCGAAATGAATTGGTTTTCTTTTTCACGAATATAGATTGCAACTCTTTTGCTCGCGTGACTTAATTGTAACGTTAGATAAATTCATTAATAATGTTGGAAGAGCTACATTTAACAATGTACTGATCTCGAAATAATTTGATTCATGTAATAGAGATAAAATCGAGACAGCTTGTACACGATGAAACGGTGCCTTTGTTACGATGAAGGGAAGCCGGGGTGAACCGGGTCGTCCCGTATGTAGTGCAATTCCGCAACTTTCAGTTTTATAGTTAGCGCTGTTCGCTAAATACACAACGCAATCTGCCCTAGTGTAGGAACTTTGTGTTCAATTTGTTAAAACCTTATTCGGAGAAGTTATGTTGTTGTTATGTAGAAATATATGGAAAGTCTATGTAGATATTATATATACACATATATATATATATATATATATTCTAATATATACATGTATATATACACGCGTGAATACGTGGGCGCACGCACGCGCACACGCACACATGCCCATATGTACGCGCATAAAAAAAGTATATGTATATGTATATATCAATAAGAGAGGGAAAAGCGCTCAACATTTGAAATGTTCCAAACTTTCTATAACTGTGTTCATGTAGGAAGAAACCGACAACAACGTACCTTTTCTTAACGATAAGTATAGGTAGTCAATTATTTTATACGAGCCAGACACACACTTATTGCGCGCTTTGCGTGATCAAACGGTAAAACGCAGTAAACAGGTGTACTTGCGTGAAAAAAAAACTTTTGTAATAGAAAATTTGTAATGCGATGTGCGTGAGGTGATCAGAATGAATATTAATACAGATAGACAGATCACGACGGTTTGCAATCCACGAAACCACTTTGTACTTATCCTACTTTCGCCGGACGTTTTAGCACTTTGAATCGGGCGGCTCTATTTTGCGTTTTATTTTCGGCTCGGTTTATCGAGGTTTGTGCATCTAAATGGGACTGCATTCATATACGATGTAGTATTGAAAGAGAACAGTCGATGAAACGAATAATAGATTATAAAAGAATCTCGGTCGCGAGGCGCGAGTCGTAATTGATGCCACGTGTCGCGCGATCGGTGAATTCAAAGTGTTAAATCACGTTACAGGAGCACGAGTATCGGTGCCTTTTTTTCTGTGAAAAAAAAAAGAAAAAGAAAAGTGCCAAGAGGTATTTACGTGATTTCGTCGATTTGTACACCACGTTTCCTGTCGTACATTTACTGACGGAGGCGAAATCGTATTTCACATTTTTCATGACACGCCGAGTTCTCCATTAACGAAACGTCGATGAGACAACTATCTAAGAACGTATTAATGTTTGGATCATTTCGATTGTAGGGTATAATAAAACATCATAAAAAAAAGTATACATATATATATATATATTTCTTCTTTAATGCTATGTCATATATACGTTGTAGAAATATTTCTTCTTGCATAGCTATAATAACTACCGCGTCTCCTGATATATTGCGATAATACTGGACGAATGTCGAGAGAAACGGTTCGATTTTCTTCTAACGTAACTTCGAGAGAAAGTAGTAAACTATAAATATGTCGATTGTCCATTTTAATTGGAACGGAGTCAATGCATTCTGAAGAATTTGAGATAATTTATTATATTTTAACAAGATTTTTATATTTTAAATATTTTATTGATCTGTGGAAAATTATCTTAACATCACGGAACAAATTCTGTTAACTTAATTTGTAAGTAGTAAATTAAAAAAAAAAAAAAAATACGCAATTTTGTCATGTTTTGTAGTAAATTTTGAACATGTGTGTGGGGTGAAAGAATGTACATTTATTTGTAGAATACTTAAAAAAATTTGTTGTTAATATTGCAGTTATATTTAAAAAAGGACAAATTTTATCTTAACATGGAAAGAATGGTTTTGCTGAGGTATCTAGAAATTTAGCTAGATACAGATTTGAAAATTAAAATAATTACAGAACTTAAAACTGTTTGCTATAATATCAAAATCTTTTGCAACATTGCTTATTATGCGAGTATACTTTCTACGTAATTATTTTAATATCCCAAAATTAATTTCAGATTTGTAGGTATTTGGTTAAATTTTTATTTTGTAATAGGTACTTCATTAAAATCGTTCTTTTTTTCATGAAAATGGATTGCGTTAATTTCGAAGGAAAATTACGTGATGTTGAATAATTAGAATGACGATTGAAGGAAGGAAGGAAGGAAGGGAAACCACTGCTGTTCTACTCATTCTGTCTTTGCGCATTTTTTAATACAATATATGGTTACGTTCGATACACTTCGTTTTATGCGTTTATCTGTAATATCGTACGTCTCAGCAACAATTTCTTATTAGCATACTTTCGGTAATACCCATATCTTGTACTTCACACGACAAATACTACGTCCTTATACATTTGCAATCGAGGCTAACGAGAATGTACAGCTCCGTCGTGCTTAATCAATCAAATTTTATCTTCGAATGCGTGGCCAGGCCAGACGTAGCGCTTTTCAAATGTCTCGATTAGGACACGTCGACGCTTCGTGTTCGTACTGTAAACGCGAAATAACGATCACCGATCGGGGTCGCGTAGGACCCTCGGCCGATGCTACTTGCACAGCAAATAAGTAGGAGTTTCCTCTGTCGTACGTAGTTTTATATAATATAGCGTAAGTTGCTAATGCGGCCTGCGAAATCAAAGGTGATACAAACGGCGTCGCGATTTGAAGAAAGAAAAAAAAAAAAAAAAATAGAGAGAGGGAGAAGAACTGAATTTTCTTTTCGAGATCAGAGATGTTAATCGTGTAATTTTTCTTTAGGGTGAAAACGTGAAAAATTAAAATCTGTCGTATGTACGTGATATACATTTTTACACACATAAACAGTTTTCACATTTTACGTTTTCACTCTGGAGAAAAAAGATTACACGACTGACGTTCATCGCTGGGAATGCAGCGCTGCGATATTTTCCAAGATGGGCTTAATAGATATTTCTCGTAGTCATCAAAGAAATTACTGATAATTTATTTAATGCGTACATATGAAATACTTATGAGATATGATAAGATATTATTGACTTAAATTATATATTATTATATGTTAGTTTTATTATCATATTAATTTTATTGCTGTTAATTTTTCTCATCGTTTGAAAATATCGTAATACGGTATTGACGGCGCTACCGCTAAATCTATTGAACATTTACTGCTTTTTATTTTTAAGATTTTATAAATACGTAAATATATCTATATGTACATATACAATGTATATATATTTATATTTGCGGAGATTCTTTTACATAGCGAATAAAATAATCTTATTTATATGCGATGAGAGAGAGGATTATTTTCAGCCACGTTTGTGATGCCTCTGTTTTCGTAGCCCGCACCAGAGTTTTAACATTGTTGTCAAGTAGTGATTATTGTCTGATCAGAACAAGCGTCAACCATTGTCGTACTCTGTATATATACATAAATATTATATGAATGTTATACATGCATACACAGGATTGTTCCAGGAAGATGTTTACGAGTAATTATTCGCTGCAAGTAATATATACTTTTTACTCTTGGAAATTTAATCGCACATCCGTTTTGTAATCTGCATTTCTGTCATATCGAATTTAATTAATTTAATTTAATTTATTTATTCGACGTCTACATTTTTTATGATAGTATTTTACGATAGATATGACTAATATGACTTACTCGTATTTAAAACGACTGTTTAGATATGGCTTTATACTCGATACACTTGATTTTTGTCACAATACGCGACTTATATTTTAATTAAAACTAGCATGAAATTATAGTGATTGTTAGCGCAGAATTTTCTGTGCAGCCGAGTAGCAAAGATACACTGTATTTGAACATATGGCATCACTTTTCTTCTGTTTGCAAAAGAAATCGGATAATATTTGATTGTTCTATATATATATATATATATATATTATATATAAATCTATACATATATATATATATATATATATATATATAAAAAAACTATTAACCACTTCTGGCAATCCCGTATGTATTTCTCAAATCAGAAAGAAAGCAACATTGGTCAACGTGCTGATGATCAATAAAAGCATAAAAATTAGCTTATCCAGTAATTGCATTTAGACACAGTTAACTTCAACTGCATTATGAAATCCCGACCGACGTGTACTCGCGGTCCTGTTTCGAGATGTGGCAGTTTTTTTTTTCTATAAAGTTCAAGCACAGATACACTTTGATTCGACGATTTCTCAAGTATTCTATTTGACATAATACCGTGAACATTTAATGTTATTATAATTGTATTAACGCCATTAACGTCTTATAATTAAATAAATCATGTATGGGGATGTAACACACATTTAATAAATACTTTTGCAAATCAGTGTGCGCTGCGTCATATATGTTATATCCGTTTTTATGCGATCTATACCATTTAATACAAAAAAGTTATTTGTCTACATAATTTTTACACAAACATTTTTATTTCTTTGTAATAGCGTGTAATTTGGTGTTGGAATTTTTGTAAAGACAGATTTTTGTTTATCTCTTCGTGGTATAATGTTAATATATTAATTAATTATGTAAAACATTAATAAAATTTAAGCCTATATCAATATCGATATTACGCCTGCACACGTTTTTTCGAATATTTTCTATTCGTATGTATTTTAATGTATTTCCTTGGTTTTTTTATGCATCGAATTATTAAATGTCTTGCAATATCGTCGTTATTGCGACTTCTTGTAACAGAGTAAATTGAATCGACATTCAAGTTAATCTTACTGTAAATTTACCTTTATCTTTTTTAAGAATTAGAAAACGTGTAATCAGCAAATTCAACCATGATTAAAGTTAATCTTACATATATAGATAGAATTAAGCCCATAATACTCGTTTTTACTATACAATGTAGATGATATTTAATCTTTATTTAATTTTACTTTATTTCGCAGTTCTAAGAAAAGAATTAAAGAGTATAAATTAAATTTATAAAAATTAATCTTTATTAAATATCAAATACCAAAATTAATTGGTAGAAATAGATAACATCACGATGAGCATTCATGGACATTCATCAATCCTACTCATCGACATAATGGACCGCTGATGATAGTGATGGGGGGGTAGAGAGACGAGTAGAGTGAGAGGCAGAAATAATATGATCGTTCTTTCTCTGTTTACTGAAGCTTACCTGATTGGTTGTTGTTAATCCAACAGCAGAGAAAGAACATATTATTTCTGCCTCTCACTCTACTCGTCTTTCTACCCCCACCACTACCATCAGCGGTCCATTCTAAATCATTCTAGATGTCGACGACCCTATACTATAATAAATGATCGGTCAATTTCAATGGAATAATCGGAGATGATAAAACCTAAGTTGAATCGAAATTCAAGTTGATTTACATTTGTGGAAACAGGCATAATAAATTAATCAGAGCTCGAAGTCACTTTTATCGTCGTGGATACATCCCTGGATCTGAATTTGGATCGGAAACTCGACGCCAGCAGTCACGGCACTGCTTTGGAGACGTTCGTGCTGGCTCGTGTCGACCGACGGCACTGGACGGCACTGACGGCACGAGTGACGACGGACGACGACGAGCGGGGATATCTCTTTTCGCGACGTCGTCGGTCTTCTCGCGATAAAGGTAGGAAGAGGAAAGACGAAGGACATGCACCGCGTCGCGCTTTATTCGCGGCTGTGAATGAGCGAGTCCCCACCCGTGTCCGGCTCGCGGCGGCCCTGTCGTTTCTCGCCACACGTCGCGGACGCCAACGGGAAAGGGTTATGAGGCGCCAACGGAATCGCAGTGCTCGCGCCATTAGACGATATTTTTGCATTATTACCGATCCCATCAGCGTGGCGGGCCACCATGGCGGAGAAGTGCAAGGTACGTGCTCAAAGGCCGCGCGAACGCGGCGCGGAGAATTCCCGCGCCGCGAGATGACAGCTGGGCTGTGCGGAGAGAGATCGCCAACGTGGCGACGGACAGCTGACTGCGAGGCGGATGACTCGACCCGGAGAGAGATCTCCTCTCGGATAAGCGACGGGAGAACGTTCTCATTGACTTTCGTGTGCGATCCGCTTTGATCTCTCTCGTGTCATCCTCGAGTGAGATTTTCATTGGAAGTAATTTTTTTTTTTTCTACGCACCCACACACGTGTGCTACGCGTGATTACTTGTGAAATGCATTTTTCCCTGGGAATGCGTTAAAATCTCGCGTGTATCTTTGCATTCGTAAAGGTACCTCGCTTTACGTCTCTCGGTACATTTCGTTTAAAATTATCAAGCTGATAAAAGTTGTATAGCTTTCCATTTCCATTTTCCAGTGACACAAAACGATACATTATTCTATTCTTCTTGACGTTTTATTGATTAACAAAGATAGAACAAAGAACAACAATTGTATCTAGGTGTGTCACCAAATGGAGAGCACTTTCATGTCTTTGATTTTAATTTATAAGTTATTTGCTGATTTATATTGTAATGTAGTTGTAATGGTTGTAACTTTGTAACAGCTGATTCGCTACATTTGAATGACAATATTTGAATTGTGATTGAGATAATAAAACTGTTTCTTTCAATAGAGGATCTTAATATTTTATACATATATATATATATATATGTATATATAAAATAATTATCTATTTGGTCAACTTATATTGCAACCATTGTCAACAGGAATGCGGTTGTAAGTGTAGCACTTGCAGCCAGGATAATCAGCAGCACTGTGACATGCATCTGCATGCGGAGATAGAGAACCTGCGCCAACGACTACTCGAGAGAGATAATCACATTGTGACAATGGAGACGCAATTCTTGAACGAGGCCGATAAATTTCCAAACGGAGAACTAGCTTCTATGAAGGAGGAATTACTGATATGGCAGGAGAAATATGCACGCTTGCACGAAGCACACAAGAGGGTTCAAAAGGTCAATCAAAATCTGGAGGATAAACTGCTGCGAATAGTGGACAAATGCGAGACAGAGAAAAGCACCTTCACGAAGGATATAGCGACTCTGTCTCACAGATTGGCCGATGCGAATTATACGATACATCGATTAACTCAAGATAATGCAAGTATTTCATTTTAATGTATGTTCTAAAGTATATTTACATTTTTTAATGATCTTTTATTTGACATTTTTTGTCGAGTTTTATTTTATAAATAAAGAAATGCCACTCACGTAATCAAATTATATCTATACATTCTCTCTATATGAAAAATTTATATTTTCTCTTTTTTAGGAAAAATATAGAAACGATGTTAGTTTGGCTATTCAGTTGCTTCAATGCAAACCTTCCAATTTCGTAGGTCAGAAATATGATTCGGTAAGATATGGTTTTTGTCAAATATAAATTTTATACTACTATTAACTTAAAAGAGTTATATTTTGGCACTATATAATTTTTTGTCTCTCTCATTTATTTATTTATTATTATTCACTCTTTAGTTTCTACATAAATTTTATGCGTTGGTATTATTGTAAACTTAAATGTTACAATGACATTTTACTTGTATTTATATAACATTGTGTCAGCGTCTTATTTTTATTTTTCGCACCAACGACTTCATACATGCGCGCGCATAAACTTTCGCATCTCGTTTATATTTACACATCTATAAGTATTTATGAATTTATTAAGAGATTACAATGATTTGACAGAAATGTTTGGATACTTTATATTAAAAAAGAATATTATTTATCATGGATTTAAGAATGCCTTTCTGAACTTGACACAGGCAAATTGATGTTTATTAAGTAGCAGCCAGTAGCATTTGGGACTAATCTGTGTTAAATGTGCTCTTTGTTTCTTGTTTCATTTTCTGTCGGAATAAAAATTGACGATCTTCAGAAGAACCAAGAAACAATTATATAAAATAGTTGCAAATAGGAAAAAGGCAAGAGATAAGGAGCAATAAACAGAAGCAAAGAGCATTTAAAATGCATAATATGCGTCTGTTATCGACATTCAAAATAAAAATTAAGTTTCAAGACTTAACTTTTTTTTTGTTTGTTATTGCAGCTGCCTTCTGAGGTGCAGGCTAAAGTGCGAACATACGTTACGCAGAAGCGATGCTCCACGCAAGACACGACACAACCGGACATAAAGAGTATCACCGTGCCGATATCCACATTTCCACCGACAGCGATGGTGTACAACATCACTAAGCCCACGGTGGAAAAGCACAGTGACGACGATAGCGACGACAGCAAGCCGCCGATGGATATAGTGTCGGCGGCAATTATGGCGAAGGTGTTGGAAGATCGCGAGAAGGAGAGAATCTTTGCCAAGCATTGCGATACATGCACGTGTCACAGAAGCATCCTCACAGTAGACACGGAAACGCAAACGTGTGTGTCCGATACGTTTCCTATTTCGGAAGGTTATACGTATAACGTTGAGAAACAAACGTCAGAAGGCACGCTGAATGACGATAAGTATCAAAGTAAAGACAAACTTCAATCGAATCTCGCGACACACACGGTCTTTTATGAGATCAACGAGAACGGCAACAAGATCCGTCATCACATGAACGGCGATTGTGTCAAGTACGCCTCGCAAGTTTCGTGCATCGAAGACAAGTTCGTCGGCCGGAGCAGCAGGAACGGGCAAGATTATACGATGGAGGAAAACGGTGTCATTATGAGAGCTGGTTTGAACAAAAAGAACTCGTTTCAGAATCATGAAAACAAACATTCGTTCTCGAGATTGAACGATCTTAATAGAATAAATGTCGATAAGGCGTTATCGCTAAAATCGCTCAGGGTCAACAAGTGCGATTCTCCAATCGATAGATCTGCGAAGTACTGGAGCGACAGGAACTCCTTCGGACATTTCGATTACGGCAATTTGATACGTGCGGACAATCGGTTCTCTGATAAGGAACAGGCGCACATCGATATTATTAACGATAGGATATGGAAGAATAAATGGACCAAGTTAAAATCCGAGATAGATCCTTCGAGGGAGAATAAGAACAAGGCGAATCGTGATATTGAACTTGATATTATCAACGATCGCGATTGGAAGAATGACAGGTCAGCGGAGCGACTGGACGTGCAGAATGCCGCGCAATTTACTGTGATCGAGGTGAAGAGTCCGGACAATAACGTAGCGAATCATAACGACGGCAGTCAGACTGAGGTGACGACCAGCCCGAGTTTCAGCAGCGATAGCATGGTTATCTCTAGTTCCGATCCGTCTAGCAGTTGCAGCGATGTCGCGCAATCGCTGACCGGTGGTGCCTTCAATTCAACCGCCAAGTCCAATTCGAGTCAGAATCGCGTGATCGGTCCGCGGAATTGTCTGGTCCGGGTCACGCCCGGCTCCAAAAACATTCTCTTGGACAACGCCGGTCATTACAAGATGTACAGCAGCAATGGTGGCAGTAACGGTAAAATTAACACCATCTTAGTACACGCGAAAAAGACGTCTCGAGCTGGTTCCGAGCGTTCGACTTCGACCGGTAGCGATGATAATTCGCCACCGCCGGTATTGCTTCAGGACAATCAGTTGCAACGAGTGGCTGAATGGGTGCAATCATCGTGCGTAGAGAATTCCGCGTCGCACGACAGCAATAAGATCGAGCGTGTAGAGAACGCCGTGAACAACAATTCTTCATCCGTGTATCCGAACGTTTCTCTTGTAAAACGCAAATCCTCGGAGCAAGAGAAAGGCTTCATTCGCAACATCCGAGATGTACCGAAAAACATTGAGGATTACAGCGAGAGAAATGTAAATAATGAACCCATTGATATCAATACCTTGTCTGAACACATAGATGAGAGTAAAAATCTCATAACATTCGAGGACGATCATCTGTCGAAGGATTCTTGCAAGGATTTAGATTACGAGGTAAAAGTCACGAAAGAAATGGAGGAAACGTATCTGAAACTAGCGGCGAGTCTGGATCCGGTAACATTGAGCTTGTCGAGTACCAATAATGCCGAATTAACGATCGAGAAGTACAGGAAGGATCACAAGAGGCTGCAGATGCAGAGAGTTCAAGATAAGACGGGATCAAAAGCTTAACGTGTATCTCAGCGAATTCTTCGAAGACAATTGATTATATCAAGCAGGGAGTTCCTTTAAAGATATAACAGAGCATTATTTTTTGTAACTATTATATATTAAAGTAAGGTTGTACCAACACGAGTAGTATAGGGGAAAAAATTCCTACGCGTCGCTGCAGATAAATTGGTTTCGTTTGCGTTTGCGAGCGAGATCTACAGATTAATTTTAAAGCGTGACGTCTGTACTGGCAAAAAAAGGTTTAGATAACATTAAATGCAACACGGTATGGTTTGGTCGTGTAACACGTCAATTATGTAATTAATGATTCTGGAACTTTTTGGAGTGCAATACAACACATACTAAATCACGCAAAAAACTGCCGTTATATTTTAAGATATTGCATTTTTTTTTATCAACAATCATTTCACAGTCATGAGAACAAGAATATTGAATCTCAATGTTGATTTGTTATCCTTTATGTTAGTTCGCGTAATCGTCCTTGTTACATGTTGGCTAGTATTGTATAATAATTAATCATTTTTGTAATGTACGTACGTAAGTATACGTATAGTTTTCTTAGCTTCTTTGAAATATATTTATTTTAAATATTAATAAATATTTTTTAATATTAATTTATTTCACCTTGTATTAGGCTAATTAATTTCTAGAGTTGTAAATAGAGTTGAAATATTTGAGAGCAATTATTACAGTAAATGATATTAAAACGTGCCGTGTTGCAGTCAAATTTACTATTGGAGATCAAATGTGCATAAATCCTACATATACAGCCAGTAAATGTATTCAGTAATTTGATTTTGTGGTGAGAATATGAATATATAGTTAATATGTGTATAATTTGTTGCAGTCTTTCACCGCAGTCGCGAATACACGCGCGATTAAAAACGACAATATTATGTACCTACACAGAATGATAACTTACGATACACCGGAGAATATTGTTCCCGCAGGCATTATTTTAGGAAGTCCATCGTGTTGATTTCATCTCGTAAAATGTATTAAGTATCCACGTTTACGCCATACCAAAGCTATATAGGTCAATTGCGAAAAAGACACTTTAATTCCTTGCGCCCGAAACGATTGTCGACTGTCGTCGAACTATCTCGCGACGCAAACATACGCAAAATATTTAAGATAAGTAATTCCTAATATACTCAGCTTTTATATGACGTCGCAGCAAGATCTCTCGCGCAGCTGTGCTATGAATGATATTAGGGTACAAAGGATTAAAGTCAGTAGTCTTTTTAGATCGTCTATTAGTGCCACGAGTATAAACATAATTTATCGCCACTTTGCTAATATTGCGAATATCTGTAATTTCATAAAATTTAGCGACAACATGCGCCGTCTTGGGCAGAAGTTGCATTAAGTTTAAGATCATTGTACGAGGAAGAACAAAATCACATATCTGATTTGTCAATGTGACGGGCTCAACAAATTAAGATCTGTTACTTCGCGTAAATTTAATTTAGACTGATTTGTACAGCGGAGAATTGCTTCCAAGCTTCAGTAACTTCAGTGATCGTAGCCTCACTCTACGATATACTCGACAAGAATATTGTGCAATAGTTCAATGAAAGCATTCGCCTGATTTATAACTTTGGTCTAAGCTCGTTGTTCCGCTTGCATGTTACTCGCGGATACGTAATCGTACCTCGTTGCGATATTTCGTACAACTATAAGTAACTTAGCTTCAGTTATATGAGCAATCGCGGGTTAATTAACTCTGATTAATCTCGTCCTTCCCTTGTTATGATCTCACTCATAATAGAACAATAAAATTTAGTTGAACAATTTAGAAGAAAAAATTCTATTTATAATTAAATGAATTTCTATCGATCCTCACTCGGGAAAGGAATGGAGAAGAAAATGGTACTGCTAAATGGATCGATTGTAGAAAATTGCCAAAAGCGGGAGTTCTCGAATTTTTCAAGAAGATTTTTTCTCGAAGATTCGCCAGAGAAGGCGCGCCCTGGTTACTGCTTCCCAGAATATCGCTGTAAAGAGAAGCTTGAAGTAAAAAGATTCCCACAGTCTCAGGGTAGTTGGCGAGTTATACAGTCGCAGAACGACTCTCTCTAAAGTGATCGCCAATGTCAGGGTGACCTGATACGACTCGTTGATGATGAACCTCGACGACTTTAGAATTGGGCCTTTCAGCAAATCGATTCTCAGCGAGTCGCACGGATTAACGGCCACGCCGCTGAATGACTAGAGTCAATGCACATCGACGCACAGTAGGCAAAAAGGTTCACTTTTTGGACAAAAATCTACCGACGCTCTAATTCTTAATCGATTTTGATCTTTTTTTTTTTAAACTTTTCGTTATAAAATTTCCTACGTCATAGAACTGCTAACTTTTTGATGTAAAGGTAAAATTCATAATGGCCGTTAAATATAGTCGTTAAAAATATTAAAACTCGCCATTATTGCACCGAAACAAGTATATACACTTGTCCTATGATTGAAATAAATATATTCACTAGTCTTTCGATTTGAACGAGACGTATCATGTCGCTTCTTAACGATTTTCTGTCGCATCAATTGAATTTATAGTTAAAAGGAATTAAAGTTATAATCGATGCTTTACATTGTTCTTAGATATATCCAGGTCAAAGAATATTAATAAATAAATATTTTTATGGAGAGAGTTGTTAATTGTTATAAGTTGTCAATTTAAGTCTTATAACACGAAAAGTAATGGAAAAATTTATTGTACTGTTTTGAAATGCATTCATATCATCTACGGGAATGCAATAAATGAAAAATTCTTTATAAATTACTTCATTTTTCAAAATTGAACTTGAATAGACTGAATTTGGATATATTGCCTTATTAAATACTAATAATGCAATAGTTAAGCCCTTTTACCTCGTCACGGTATCAGCCATCAAAAGGGGAGTTTTTTTTTTTACGTAACTTTTGCTTTACAATTAACAACTCTTCATAAAAATATTTATTTATTAATATTCTTTGACCCAGATATATCTGACCCAGATTGATGCGACAGAAAATCGTTAAGAAGCGACATGATACGTCTCGTTCAAATCGAAAGACTAGTGAATATATTTATTTCAATCATAGGACAAGTGTATATACTTGAAAGATAATAATAATTGACTCGTATGATTTAAAAATCTCAGCAAGTGTAAAGCCTAATCGAGTCTTGAAAACAAGACGTTAATGTTTATTATATTATGTGAATTTATATACTTGTATATACTTGTTTCGGTGCAATAATGGCGAATTTTAATATTTTTAACGACTATATTTAACGGCCATTATGAATTTTACCTTTATATCAAAAAGTTAGCAGTTCTATCATGTAGGAAATTTTGTAACGAAAAGTTTAAAAAAAAAAAAAGATCAAAATCGGTTAAGAATTAGAGCGTCGGTAGATTTTTGTCCAAAAAGTGAACTTTTTTGCCCACTCGCGCCTGTTTAAGTTAGTAAATCGAGATTCTATATATACAGATATACGCGTATCAAAGCACCTGCGAGAATTTTTGCGACTATCTATAGACCTCTGAAGGCGGGTCGACGTAGTAATATTCTTCGCAATATTTATTTAAAGTGATATATGTATTCCCCTCTCACCCAAAACTTGCGCGCCGAACAATCGTCGGTCTTGAAACGCAACTCTGAAAATTCCCCCCAAATTGCGCGCCGAACTATCTTCGGTCTTGAAACGCAGCTCAAATAATCTGAAATAACGTCCCCTTAATATACTTGTAATTTTAAACGCGTTGATTTCGCCCGCGTAAATTAAAATATATTACTTTAAATAAATATTGCGAAGAATATTACTACGTCGACCCGCCTTCGGAGGTCTATAGATAGTCGCAAAAATTCTCGCAAGCGCTTTGATACGCGTATATCTGTATATATAGAATCTCGATTTAATAACTTAAACAGGCGCGCTTTCAGTATTAATCGAACACGCGCCGACGACCGAGGGGCGTAAACTGCGTTTATTACAGATGGTACGCAGATACAAAGTGTGTGTGACAATATATACCTCATGGCTTCTCAAAAGTACCGCGCAATACTAACTCGCAATTCTTTTTTGTAAATGTAATTTAAATTAAGGACCGAGCGAGCCGCCGAGAGAGAGAGAGAGAGAGAGAGAGACATGCGTCGCGCGAAAGTTGGAGATTGTGAAACGCGGCCGATTCACTCGTTAAGTGGACGAAAACGGTCAACAGCACGTCACGCGAAGAAGGTACGCGGTTTCTTCCGTATATTTCTTATGAATGGTACTTTTATCAGTCGTTCTCTGCATGTGCGATCAATTGAAAAATGCGCAAATAGTGATCGATCAAATTAATGGAGCACGAAATTCACTTTCTTTTATCTTACAGTTTCTCGATTATACTATAAAGGCTAGATCTATATTTCTTTGGTCTTATTCTTTGCACATCGTTCATTCTTGACTATAAAATTATAAATGTTCTTCCTACGGCAAAATTATGACGAGTATCTTATTTTATGATACTCTCTGTTATGTCAAAGTTCTAGTTAAATTTAGAACAAATAATAACGAAAATAATTCGGATACCGTTTCTTCAGAAATTAAAGAATTCAATTCAAGATTATAAAAAAAAGGTTCTTTATTCGAGTGTCCTGATTTATAATACTTCGCTTGGATTGCGCCGTCTTCGAAATTTTCGAAGCAATGCGTATCTATGCCTGTTTTTACCGATGTATCGTAGATTAACTTCAATCTTAGTTTAGCCTACTTTTAATCTGTTCGCAAATTTAAGGATTAGAAATGGATAAAGAATATATTAAACGAGATTGAAGTTAATTTACATTTATAGTAACAGGCATTACACGTCAATTTCTACCAATGTGTAACTTTAATCTTAGTTCAACCTACTTTTAATCTTTTTGTTGATTTAAGAATTAAAAATCGATATAAAGAATATATTGAACAAGATTAAAGTGAATCTACATTTATAGAAATAGGCATTGTGTGAATTTCTAACAATGTAGATTAACTTAAATCGAAGTTTAACTTTTTATCTTTTTCAAATTCTTAGAACTAGAAAATATCATGGGTTAAACCAAGATCAAAGTTAATCTATATTGATAGAAACGGGCATTAGTCAATCAGATCTGCGATTACCGATCCCATGTAATACCGAACCGTGTGAGAACGACATTAATTAAAGTGCGTACTGCCCAGTGACAATAGAATCGACATCGATGTCATTTCTCACTGGGTATAATCACTTTGTGCGTCCCGATTGTCACTGACGTAAAGATCGTGAGATTTCTCGTGTAAGCAATTCGTATGTGAACGATCTTTAAATCGTAGATAAGAAGAATCGGCAGTTTCCGAGGCCAAGATCGTCGAGATCCAGTCAGGAAACGCGAGTCCTCGCAATAAAATAATCCGTGTATAACAGTCGTACCATTTATTCACAGTCGAATGTATCATATTCAACGTGACGATTATTACGTAAACTCTGTAAATATATATATATATATAAATATAAATAAAATATATTTAAAAAACGATACGTGCAAACGTGGGAACCGTATTTGGCGTGCGATGCATTTTTCTCCGATTACACATCTTGCAAATAGTAGATATGTATTATAAAAACGTTTATATTCCATTTATGTATTCCGATTTCACGTATTCGAGAGTTCTAATTTTATGTCAATTTTCCAGTAAACACCAACTAACAGTAACATCAATATTTATACACAATAATATAAATCAATATAAAAATATAACATATGTTGTACGTGAATAGTCACATTAACTACGTTCAGAGATTCTTTAATATGATTGGTCTATGCATTTAAATGCAGTGAAAGAAATTAAGAACCAATTGTAGCTATTAAAGGATCTTACAAGAGTTGCAAAGCCGCTTTTTCTACTGCAGAACGCAGTCATTTATGTTAAATACGAAAGTGAAACATTGATGTTATATTACCGTTAGTTCGTGTTTCTTTATATTGTTTGCAAAAGATATTGTTCTGCCTTAGAAGCTTGATATTCTAAAGATTTATCGTTGAGGTTTGTACCTCGAGGAATCTGAAAATTCTCAAGGACTGGAATATCCAAAGTATGTAGACATTCCCGAAACGTTTCCAGTCCTCGAACATTCGATTTCGGTGCCGCTCGCGTGTAAGAACGGCGGCGGCGTTTCCGCTTCGCGTTATGACGATGACATAAGCGAGGCAACGTGGATCTCGTGTATTACACAGGCCGTGCCCAGCTCAGTTCAATCAAGCTAATGTTTCAATAATTCGGGGCCAACCGCTTAACAAATGAACGAACAGCCTCGACCGAGAGGCTTCGATTATAAATGCGACGGCTTTTACGTACCGAGCTGCGTATTCCGACGTTGCCTGGCCGCACTATCGGCAAGGTCTGCGCAGCCCCGGAGGTCGAGGGCGAAAGGGTGGAGAACACGTGGGTGGACGTAGGCAAAAACGTAGGTGTTGCGTGCGAAAGCTCGAGCGAGCTTTTCCTTTCTCTCTCCTTCTCCGTTTTTATTGTTAAACTGTCGCATCTTTAGAACTTTTCTTATAATTAATAACGTCTGTGGGTACTTTAAGAGTTTCAGAGTTCCTGATGCATTCCAGAAGCAATCGTTGTAGCAATCGAATGCGAAAGATTTGAGAATTCGAATAAGGGATATCCGAGGTATTGTATCTCTGTCACTACAATCAGGATTGAATCTCTCTGCAACTCTAACCAGAAAGTGTCAGATTAAAAAGAAAATTTAATATAAAATTTGGAGTGTGTGTGTGTGTGTGTGTATTTAAATTATATGAATATTATAAGAACGATTCTGTGCAATGTGCCATGTGAACACAAATGCCTCTGCTTCTTGTGCAGAATTAAAGAGAAGACTTTGCAAGCGAAGAAAGCACACTAGGTTGAAGAACAAGTGGACATTTATAAGATTCTCACAGTAGGTTTTAAATTGCCACTCGGGATCCATTGGAAGAAGTTATCTTTTTTTCGCAGACTGAACGTCAGAGATGAAAGGAAAAGCGAAATAATGGAACGTCGTTTATTCGATCTAGTATATCAATTCTGTTTTTACATTATACGAAGGTGTCATACTTCGTGGATTTCTCAAGAGACTCCACGGAAAGGGAACCGTAGACACTGATTACATTTTCACGAGGGACGACAGCGCGCTTTCCACTGTCTCATTCTGAGTGACTCCCTGCGAGACGGGTCGAGGAGCGCCCGGTGGATCCGGCTGTACCTTTCCACGGTGGAGAACGCGTGTTGGTCAACGCGCCCGCGCCTCCCCGAGTGACCACCTTCGGCGCGTATCCCGCGGCCGGCGGGCGCTATAAGTCGCGGCAGGCGAAGCAACGCCAGTGAGGACGCGTTCGTGTTCGCGCGAGGACGCGCGGTGCTGAGATTCGAGGCCGAGGCGACGGGCGGACGAGAGAGAGAGAGAGAGAGGGTGCGTGCGCGCGCGCGCGCGCGTGTGTGTGTGTGAGAGAGAGAGAGAGAGAGAGCCGCGATCCTCCCCCGGACTCCCACACCCTCGTGCGCGCATCGTGTGCATACCGTCGCCACCGCCACCGCCGTGGGGGTTGCCGCCGTAAATGGTGCCGAGCCCTGCGACCCCGCGACCCCGCGAGCCCACCACCCGCGAGACAGGTAAGACATGTTGCGACCGCCCCCCCCCGGAGTCGCAAGGCGCGAGAGTAGAATGGCGGGTTGAGCGGGTGGACGTTTCTCTCTCTCTGATTGTCTTTTGCCGAAGAAGTGAAGTTTCGCGTAGGATCTTAGCTTAACGAGAAATGTATACACTACGCACAACAGTTTAGGGGATCGCTTTTAAAATCTAGAAATTTTGTCGACATTAAAGAAACTGCATATCTCTGCTTCCAGAGATCGTAGGGCGATTTTTCTGAGCGCGTTTTAAAAGGTGAAACTTAATTCTTTAAAACAGTTATTTGTCGTCCCATCAAATTATATTAATTGTTTTAAAGAAGAAGTTTCGCCCTTTAAAACGCGCCCAGAATAATTGTCCTACGATCTCTGGAGGCAGAGATACAGTTTCTTTAATGTCGACAAAATTTGTAGGTTTTAAAGTGATCTCCTAATTGTTGTGCGTAGTTTACTATCTACGTCATTTGAAGTGGAATCTCACTTGTAAAAGAAGAAAGTCTCGAGAAAGAATGACTCAATTTTCAAAAATGAGATTTTACTTTTCAGAGGGTGACAGTTCACTTAAAAAATTTCGAAGAGTATTGAAACATTCCGTTACATTGCAAGAACGTTACAATGTTACTGCAATGTTGCTGGAATGTTTCGAAATGTTTCTTGCTTACTGGGACAGACTTCTGATGCCTGTTTCCATTAATGTAGATTAACTTCAATCTCAGTTCAATTTAGTTTTCAACTTCTCTATCAATGCAGACCTCTAATGTCTATTTCCACTAATGTAGATTTATTCTAATCCCGATTTAACTCACTTTTTCTTCTTCAATTCTAAGAATGAAGAAAAAGACAAACACAGTAAATTAAATCGAGATTAAACCTAATCTACATTTGTACACATTTGTAAAAATTACATTTGTAGAAATGGATATAAGAATTAAAAAAAGATTAAGTGTATAAGTTGAATCGAGATCGAAGTTAATCTACATTGGGTGGAAGGCCGGTATTCATAGTCAGTTCTTATATTGTATTTAAGACTTTCTTAAGTACAGTCTTAAGATGTCGTAAATCATCACAGATTGATATTCATAGTCCGTTCTTATCTTAAGTACTTTCTTTTTTTTCATCAACTCAACTGTTATCCTTGTTACTATTTAGAATTAAATTTCGCTCTAAAAATCTTTCAAATCAAAAAGAGAATAATGTCTTAGGATGTTCTGTGCTTATATGATATTTTGAGATTGCACTTAAGATGGTCTTAAACATAAGAGTCAACTATGAATATAGCCATATAGAATCGTATCAGCGTCTGAAAATATTCGTACTTACTTAAAGCGGTTTTGAAATAAAAACGGACTACAAACGTTCTAAAGAAAATGTTCAGAAGATGTCCTCTACCTTAAAGACGTCCATCAAATAAAGTGATCTATGTGGCAAGAAATCAATTACCACTCGATTTCTTTGTGAATAATCCCCGAATGTATGAAAAGAATGTGTGAGAGGAATCAGTGCGATTTTTTTTTATCGATAAACACTTTACGTTCGTGAAACGTCGAAGAGGTCTTGAAGTAACTTTGAGAAAGTCACAATCGCAAGTTCATTCTACCATTCCTGTGCGAGATGCAGTCAGAGTTGTGCATTGCATCGAATCTGAAGAACGATCTTTCGTTGATCGATCGCGCGTGATGCGTGCTCGATGACTTTCAGTAATATGACGGAGAAATTTTCTCCAGCGTTTCGAGATCTCGAAACCATCGGAGATTCGTATGTGCGTGTTCTCTAAATGAGTATATACGGAACAAATCGCGAATCGGATCGAAAGAGAGTACGTGTGATTCGTCCGAGTGATTTATGTCGCTTAATGGTGGTGTATGCTAATTAATGGCGATAGCAAGACACGGAAACGTTCGCGTGCAAACGGATGGAAAAAACAGCGGGAGAATCTATTTCCCTTTTTAATTGCACTGTCACAGAACGCGAAACTTGATGAAATTTCACTTTTGCAATTCTTCGTCTACATATTTATAATATATTATGTTTCATTTTTATGACCTGACTTTTAATAATTCGTATCTGGATTACCAAAAAGATTACTATAATCTTTATAGAAGAAGGAACAATTAAAGAAACTTGCAAAAGTAATTTGCGCATAGTATTTCAGTTCCATAACATAATAGAAATTCTCTTTGGCGATAAGAAACTCATTCTGCAACGTTTCGTTTTACACGATGCAACTATCGTATATAATGGTTAGACTGATCGATCGCTCTGATTTTTATCGGTCTGCGTATTTAATCACAGGATTGCTGAACGCGGTAAATTAATGGAATTAATTGCAAGATAAAGACTTGGAGTTGTCTATTAAATATCAGGTACTCGAGTGTGCAGTTTTAAATGATCTGTTTACTGCCTTTTATTTGACTGCGCCCCTTCGTTTCACTCGTCTTTTTACGAACCGCTCGAGCAACGTGTTGCCCTAATTCCGAACGTAATTTCATGTGTAAAATAATGTGATTATTGGCGTTCGGTCGCCATTCTAATCGCCACACCGGCGAGTTAATTGGCCTTGAGCGATTGAGATCGACACAGTTCTCCTCGCGGAAGTCATAACGGGGGAAGAGAATTCGCTGAATCAGATTAAAAAAATTGCGTGAACCGGTCCGTTCATTCAGCTGAGAAAGTTTTACACGGCCGGCCCAGCTCGCGGTCTATGTACTTGAATTTGAATCAAATCGATGTAGGAGGCGGCGCCTCGTATGAACGAAAAATCTTCTTAGGAAAGTATCGATCCTCGTGATACCGGACTGTTTTAAGACTATTAACTCTTCTTTTTTACTTACATTGTCAATCGAGTCTTCATGATATATTTGCTCACCTTGCCATGTAATCTGAAGTATAATTTATTCTAACAAGTCTATATAAACAGAAGATATACAGACAAAACAGTTTTGCTCAAGTATTATATTAGCTTTTTCGACCATCAAAATAATTATGTAATGTAGATTAACTTTAATCTCGGTTTAACTTACTGTATTCATCCTTTTTTAATTTTTAGAATTAGAAAGAGACGGAGAGTAAATTGAACCGAGATTAAAGTTAATCTCACATTGTGTGGAAAGAATGTAAAAATTTTTTGCAATTTTATGTAATTATTTTGATAGTCCAATAACATTATTTTCAGATCTGTATCTATAACTAAATTTTTAGATATATAAACTTAGATATTTTTGAAAAACCGTTGTTTTCGTGAATATTTTTATAATAACAAGAAGTTTGCGCAATATTTTTGCTTACAAAATTGTAATACTTGACAGAGATAGTGATAAATTTCTTCCTTTAAATATCAAAATATTGTTGTTTAGTTTAATAGGTACTTAAAAAAGTAACTTTTAGTAAATTAGACAGCATTGAATTTAATTTCTGTAATTCTGAGCAACAATTAATGATAAATATAATCAAGCGTCATGAAGGAAAAAGATAAGACGTGACAGAGATTATGTTCTTTGAAACTACAAAATTAACGATTCACTAAATCGATTGAACTAAATGACGTCGAGCTTACGAGACACATTTTAAGCATTATTTTTCACTACAAGGTTGCGTTTATCGATGACTACGTGGCCTTGAATATTCTCTTCAATAATCATCTTGAAGTGTAATCGTGATAGTGACTTGCACGCGAGAAGTACGACGCGTTTGTCCACATGCGGGCGAATATTTGTATTTTACAATACTTGAATTAGCAATAAATGCTCTTATTTAGACAAAGCAGATATAAAATTGCATTCGGCCTCGCGAGTCGTTATACGTTTGCGTCGATTTTCTCGAGTAAACTTCTCTTGTCACGTGAAATCCAGACGAGCAAGAAACGAATGGAATTTCACGAGTCACATTCTCCATTATGGTCTCTAAAAAGAAAGTGATTTTTGGACCGATATCAATTTCTACAAGATAACACTGGCAATGAAAGAGGGCTCTCTGGTTTTTCTAAGAACGTGTGAGATAATCCGCGCTTTTTTATTTGTAAACTCTAAAAATTGACGATGATTTAAAATAAAGTCGAAATATTCGGTAGTTTAAAGACTTATAGGACACTCGCACGAAATGAGATCCAGGTTCGACTTCCAAGTTCGAGGTAATATTTTTCACAATGAAAAATTAATTATTTACAGATTTTAATATATCGTTAAATATTATTAAAGTCTGAGATGTGCGAAGACCACCAAAAATTGTTAAATTAATCAACTCGCGATATTACTGCAGTAGTTTAGTAAAGCTTACGTTTCAAGTCTGAAAAATTTGGTACTCAATTAAAAATCTACATTTGTAGTAGGCGAGACCGGGACACCATGAGTCACAAAAATTCAAATAGTAAAGAATGCATTAAAATGTAAGATTTTTGGTCTCAATTTTTTAAATATACTTATTATAATTAAGGGATAATGTATCATTTTTCAAAAACAAAATAATTTGTTTTTTAAATAAAAATCGAAAAAGAAATATTTAGAAATGACCCATGGTACACCATGGCACCTTTATATGAAATCTGCCAGTCCTATTAGTCAGCCGTTTTTAATGAATGAATGAATGCATGAATGTCATAATTGGCTGCCAATTAGAACACTAATTAGAACCACTTAACACCGATCACGCTTCTTTGATAAATCTATAGGACCCTACCGAGATCCAACTTGACCGTTACGGCATGTTTTCATTGGTTTTCATTAAATTATCATGAATAATTATTATGAAATTTAATTAAAGGCAATTTTATGTATATTGAAGATTTTGCGCATTAATTGCTTCGAACTTATATGTACAGTTCTTCTTTAACGTTTTGAAAAATATCTTTATTCAAGCTCATTATTCCTATATCACTAGTCACGCTCCCTGAATCATAATCCCCGAGATCGAGGGTGGGAACTGGGAGCGGCGCTTTCGAAAATCGCACGAGCGATGGATTTGCGCAACTCCGTGAGTTATCTAACACGTGCATGCATTATACGTGTTTATTGTCGAGGGTTTCACGCGAGAAATCGCTCTCGCAGAAGACGCGGTCGAAAAACCGGTACGCCGGAATATATAGAGCGAGGAAGTTCCGGACGCGGTGTGTAACGTTCGCGTAATACCCGATTATTTCAAGTAAACGGTCATTACGGCCTTGTATTAATTATTGAACAGCAAAGGTATATCGTTTCTGGTGCGGACGGTGCGTGAACGAGGCTCCAGATCGTCAGAAATTTCCCTATTTCGAAACGAAGGCTACATGTTGCATTGTCGTTACGACATTGCGACAACAGGAGCTCATTAGATCCAAGAACGTATACGATCGGTACCCGTTTTGCGAGAAAAACTTTAATTTAGTATAGAAGTGGAGTAGACATACCTATAGGTGTCAAAATAATGTTACACAATAGAAGAAAGGAGATTTTTACAAGATAATTTAAGTTTGTGAAGAGATAAAATACAGCAAAGGAAAGGATCAAAAATTATAATTCATACTTCGGTGGAATACTTTTAATATGTTTTTATAAAATAAATAAATCTAACAATTAATAATAAATCACAAATACACCAAAAAAAAATTATTCTACCGATAAGCGGGGAATTCCTCTTAGCATTTCTTCAGTGCCGTAACTAGCTATCTTTGCGCCCCCCCCCCTCCCTAGGTTCCCATTTTCCTAAATATTATAGATGCGTGTTTGCATGTTTAGCATGTTGAAGTTTATTAGTGTCTTACAATTACAATCAGTAAGACTGAAAGTAGAAAATATTACTCTTAAAGTATCGTTAAAAATGATCTAAATAAGAATAATATTAGATGTACAAGAAGAGGAGATTCTTCTATTATCAAGAGGATTGCAATCTTAATGTCATGATTATACGAAATTCATCTACAATACTTTGGAGAGTATCCTCGGTCATATATAAATGGAAAATCCTGTGACATTAACACGGAACCGCTAAACGACAGAATATTCTTTTTTGGATGTAAAAATACACAAAATTAAAAAAATTTTAAGAAGATAACATTTGCTATCTTAAACACTTAAACCTAAAAAAAAGTAGGAATCATTTCTAATTATAAAAAAAAAAAAAAAAAAAACATCTAAGAAAGAAAATCAATGTTTTTGCGCAGATTGTAATATAATAAATAAAAGTATGTTTCTCTTAATTTATGATTGTGAAAGATATTTAAGAATATTTAATGGTTGAAGGAATCATTTCAGCCGTTTTTGCATCCAACGATCAAAGCGTTTCACGGAAGAATCGATTGTTACGCAAATGTCCCGCTGTACGGAACCTCCTGATTGCTAAACGCAGATGTAAACGAGGTCGGTGACCCTCCAGGATACGCCGCGATCTGTATTCTCCTTCGGGCGGCATTAGCCGATTCACCGATCAGTTAACTGCATGATACACGCGATTGCAACAACGGTAACATTCTTGGCCGCTGCCTGTCTGGAAAGCGAAGCATCGGCGGACAATTTAATTAAGTGTTACGCGATGGATATACTAATTAAGGACTCGAGCTCGGCGTGCCTCTTCCTCGACTTTGTCACAGCAAATTGACGGCTGTCGCCCGCAGTTTCGTCATGACGAACTGTTTACGCTTTATACTGGTCACTAGAACGTGAGAAGAAAAGCTTTCCTGCTGTATTGCGGAAGTAAAGTTGTCAGGATAGAATTATAGTATATTCTCTATTCCGGAACTCATTTCTTCGTGGAAACGACCAGAGCATGATTGATTGCTGCAGTATATTGAAATTGTAAACTTCTAAATTCAAATGTATATTAATTTGTCATAAAATATTTAGATCATAATATTTACAAGCAAAACTTCGAATAAATGAATGTCATCGATCACCAAACAAATTGTAGAATAATTTAATAACTTTTTTTTTATACTTTAAGAATAATTAAAAAAATTTTTTCGAGATATGAATTATAATTTCTGCAGTTGCTTGATATGATTTTGGCACATTCAAACATAAATTATCCTGTGAAAATGGCCTTTCTATTCTGCATTATTTTTAGGCCTATGCATATTTCGCATAATAATAATTTTTGTAGATTTTATAAAACATTTTGCTTTATAAAATATTTGAGATTTTTATACAATTATGATATGAATTTGAATTGATTAGAATAAATCAAATTAAATAATAGAAATCTTATATTCGTCAAAGCGGATCTTAATGTTTAAATATTTCTATGTTATTCTCGATCAAAATTACGAACAGAACCATAGTCGTAATATAAAACTTATTAAATTGACAAGCAATTTAATAATTTTTTGTGCCAACGAGCATCTTTATAGGAACATTAATAATTTAACGTTGATGAGAATCTTAAGTCTGTCAATAATTTATTGTGAAAAATATTTCCTCAGTCAGGATTCGAATCTGAATTTCCTCTTGAGACTTTCATTCAATCGTAACGGATATATTCGCAATTTTCGAATATATTCGTATAACACGGAAGTCTTACTGCGCTCGCAATCGCGATTGATAGCACGATTGGGTATTCGGATATAACTTGTTTTACATGCCTCGTAATTCACGCTCGAGATCGCGGCGGTGGTCACTTCTACACGCGCGATGTTCTTATTTAAATTTAAGCGTCGGCCTCGTGATCGATTAGGGTATTCAAACAGTGACTAAAGGTCAAATTTGCGCGTTACGTAGAGAAGTACGGTATTCAAACAAACTTTATAGGTCGGCTTTACGTTTTGCATATTGTAGGTATGTTATTCGGATAACGAAATGAAAGTAAATGTTGCATGATAAGCGATATCAGAAGAGCAAGTTTCGTAAATGTACACGGTATATAGTACATTACATGACTGCCGTCGTGAAATTTTGCGGATCGGAGGTTCTTTTGAGAAGTGAAATTATAAGCGGCAATAGAAAATATTAATAAAAATGTATAATAATATATTAATGAAATATTAATAAAATATATAATAATACTTTAGAAAATATATGACAAGAAAATATGTTACAAATTTTATTGAGTTGAGTAAAATAAACGCCTTACGTTGGGTATCTATACCGGAAGTATACGAACCTGCCTATATCTATGAATGAGATAATCAGTGTGGATTAAATGATAATAGTGCGCACACATGCAATATGAATTTACAAATATGCAACCTGTCGCGCAGAATAAATTAAAGGCACGAAATGAGCTATGTTGACCTCTGATCTCTTCGTACATTTAACGCAGAGTGCAACTGTGCTTAATTTTCATTTCCCGCCGATGCAACGCCGTGAAGTATACAAATTCTTACATTAGGTAACAAGGACTTGGAATTGGCCGTGCTCGGCGCTTAATGCGTTATTAAATAAAGAAGCGAGGCTTAATTGAGCGAAAGTTTTTCATATCGCAACGTGATAAAATCAATTTCCGTCTTTCAAAAACTCTCTAAAATGAATCAGTCACTTATAACTGACGAAATCATCAGCGAATATTTACTGCTTTTCAGTAATAATACACTAATTCATTTTTATTGAAAATTATATGTAGAAAATCGTAATCTCTAACAGTGAATTGCTGTATTATTACTGGAAAACAGTAAATATTCGCCGATGTGATTACATATTTGCATCAATTATAAGTGTAGTGCATATAGTGAGTCAGTAATAAGACACTGGATTCACTTTTAGAGAGCAGGCATTAAACGCAAACCATAAAGAATAACGGTATAACAATTTCACGCTTCTACGATTATTTCTATAATAATTACTGAACAATGAACGGAATAAATGGCACCGTGTCCGATTGATAACGAGAAACATAATTACGACTTAAATTTCTATACTCTTCTCTCAGTTTTAAATTTCCGTTCGTTAAATACGGCATAGCCGCCGTAACGATGGAAATCTTAAGTCGCAATCTTAGTAATGATAACGGCAGACAACTCGTTGTTTCTAATGAGACAATTAGAAGCTGTCATGATGGGCGAAAGTACGCGCCTAGATATCCGTGTTACTTCTGGCTCCTATTCTGCCGTCTTCTTCAAGCGCAGTTATTGACATACGACGGTAATTACATAGAGTGCACGGTGCATCAGTGCATAAGCGGATGTGAAGAATTATGGAAATCGCGAACTTATTATTATCGGATCGCGAGATCCAGCGCAGGCTGGTGGGTGTTCCTGCAGGTGCCTTTCCTTCCTGATCGCGTACAGAGTATAAAATATTTTCAATGTATTATATTTATACGTCATTTTTATTGCATAAAAAAGGAAAGCAAGTTAAAGTTTAGTCAAATTATGTCCATTTTTGCCAATATAAATTAATTTTAATCTCGATTTATAATTTACTCTTTGTCTTTTTCTGATAATTATAAAAAGTTAAGTTTATTATAATAAGTTAAACCGAAATTAAAGTTAATCTACATCGATAGAAACGAACATTATAGAAGTAGAATTAATTCTTTGTCGGCAACATGAATTTTAATTTCGTTAGCAATAGTTAGGAGTTTTCAAGAAACCAAGCAAATTTTTTTGCTGTTCCAAAGTATATAAAAATCTAAAAAAATAAACGTGGAGAACGTTTGTCAAAGGTTTGATAATGAGATTTTATTACCCGTGTGAAGCTGGCCCCCCCCCCCAATATTAAAAAATCGATATTTTTCTTCATGCATTCGTTTGCTCATCGTTTGCTCACGCTTGCTCAGTTGGAATTTTCGTTTGCTTTCGATGTTCGTTAATTCTACTTCTTAATTGCCTTCCCGTTTGTCCGACATAAGAAGCATCGTACAATCGTTACATTGAATTTTATATTTTTTATTCGGGAAATTTTGCACATTGAACTTCAATGACGCACATAGAGAAATTCATCACTATAGAATGAGACTATTCCCACTGATCTCAGTCTTTTGTCTATAGAACGAAAAAAATCCTCATCACTACTACACTGGAAGTTAATTTCTTATAATACTCTTATACAATCTTAGATAGTTTGAAAAAGATAACATTACTTTTATCTAAGAGAAGATGAAGATAATCCATACTCTTAATAATCTATAGATAAAGATAAATTCATTTCTTCATTCTAGATGATTTATCTAGATAATTTTATCGAGATAATGAAAAGCCCTGGTTATCGTGGACTACGAATCGTCTTAGTCGAGAACATTTCGACGATCGTGGAATTATTTGGTGAGCCGTCAGATTTGGAAAGTATTATCGGAGCGCGGCACCTCTTTATTATACTCACGGCGACGCAGCGTTGCGCGACGAGACGGGAACGTTGCGACCCACCGGCCACGCCGAGAATGTGGCTCAGCAGTAAGCGTGATGAATTTGCTCAGGCGATCGTTTGCGAGAGCGTGAATAAAGCGTTGCTCCTTGTATCCGCTGACTGGATACCCTCGGACACGTGCCAAGCCACACAGAACGAATGATTATACGTGCGCGTTCGTTAATTGCTAACTGCACCCGAGTCAGATCCTTTCTTCCGAGTCCGCAAAGAAAGAAGTATCGTCTATGAACGTCTCGTAGAAGTATCGCCTGTAATCGAGGATTCGACAAACTTTCCGCAGATATAGAGTGAATCGCAAAGAATCCGCCATCGACGGAACGGTAATTATATGGAAATTCGAGAGGCCGTATTGATCTATGTATTATTAATATAATTTCCCGATGCATCGACTGGCGAGTGAAAACAATTTGATAACGAAAATAATGAACGAAGGACATTCACGGATGAAATAAAAAGTGCAGAAAAATGTATAACGTGTAAAATTTGTTTCAACTTTTCGCGCTGCGCGCAAGATATCGATCGGGATGGAGGACGTTTCCATTTCTGCAATTGTGTGTGTTTTTCCGTCTGCCGGTCGCGGAACCGCAATCTTACGCTATCTCGACTTTTATATCGAAATAAAAATTTCTCCTTATTTTTTTAACGACCGTCACGCACTCTTTCTTTCTCAGTAGAGATTTCTATTCTGTGTAGGTGGGAGCAACGGCGGATCACGGCGTCCCTCTCACTTTGGCGATCTACATGAAGGGTACCAGGTACGAACGTTCGTTTTTCGATTATATAGAAATAAAAGACATACTGAATATAACATATAAATTGTTAAAATTAATTAAATAAAATAATATATTAATTAATGAAATCGAATAAAGTACAAATAATTTTATTGCATACGTTAAATTAATATTATATTAAAGGAATCCGGATACAAAAATTAATTATTTACTAATTATATTTTACAATTTAATAATTATAAATTATACAGTACTCGTTGAATATTATTTAAATAATTTAAATAAATATATATTGGATACAATAATTGTAAGAATTAGTAGATTACCAATTTTGCAAAATTTTGTTATTACTAAAATATTAAGGCAATATGGAGTCATAATTGTTTCTGAATATTTTATATAACAGACGAATTAAAAAATTAACGCAAGCGCAGATTAACTGTTGTGAACTAACGTCGTGATTTTCCAACGAAAAAGATAGGGCCTGGTAAGAATGAGGCGGAGCGATCGTGATGGCCAGGTCGCGCGGCAGGGCCCACCGCCCTTCCGGGTGCTGGCCGTCCCCGACAACATGTACCTGTCGCCACCGCCCCCGCGCGCCCCCGAGCCCTACAAGGTCGCCCCGACGTCGACGTCCCTCGGCAGGGCACATCGTCGTTCCAGCTTCGTGATACTCGCTGAGTCCAGGCCGGCGAGTCCAGAAACTGGCGATGCGTCGTCCACCTTGCCGACCGGGAGGGTCTCGCCCTTTCGCGGACGTGGCTTCAAAGGGCCACCTCCTCGCTCGATGTCGAGGCCGCAGTCGCCGGAAGTCGCCGTAGACGGACGTCGACGTAAAGTCGAACGAAGGGGTGAGTTAGCGAATTATTATCGGAAATAATAAGCTGCAAAAGTATCCAATACCGAAAGTGATTATAGTTATTTTGGGGGTTGCCAATTATATATGTATTATTAATAAAATTATAGTGTAATAATAATCATAATTACAGCAATGTATAATTATAGTCACAAATAGAGTAGAATGGAGTAATTTGTATGAGTTAATAAAAATTATCAAATTTTTTATATGAAAAACACACTCTTGCATTAATTGTAATTAATTACATTGAATATATTATCGCTTTTAATCTTTAATACACAATTTCGTTTTACTCAACTAAAAACTTTCATCTCAATGTTACTACCATCAAAATCTGGTCAACGATACTTCTTGTAATCATTCATTTATGTCTTGCAGTGTCGTTGTCGCAACAGAACAGCCCCAGAAGAAGTCTAATACCGCAGCCGACTTATCGTCAGCGGTCCACCTCCCTGACGAAGGATAACGAGCGTTCGCCGTCACCGAAGATTGGTCGCCGCGTCGACTCGAGGACGCGACTGAATGCCACGGACTCGCGAAATCGATTGAACGCGGCCGATTCGAAGTCGCGGCTGAACGACTCGAAGGCGCGTTTAAACAAATCCAATTCCCGGAGTCATACGAATCTGACCGAGACGAAGACCCGTTTCATCTCCAATTCCACTAGTAACGTTAACAACAATTCGACGGCGACGCGTCGACAGCCGACGAAAGGCACGACGCGACTCTCGCCGATCCAAGGCACCCCGACGAAACCAGAGAAGACGACCCCTCGATCGAACGTAAGAGAAAAGGACGCCACGAAACAATCTCCCACGAAGACAACGAGAAGAACGACGTCGCCGCAGAAGAGCAACGCCGCCGCTCGAAAGGACAATCAGAGCAGGAGTCCCAGCAAGGAATGTCTCCTTTCGCCATCGAAGATTCCTCTGAAGGCGAACAAGGCGAACGGTACGTCGAGCACCGGCAGGTTCATCTCGATGCGGGAGCAGAGCACCGGCAAGGCGGAAAGGTTCGCGAAAGAAAGCAAGAGCGATAAACAGGCAAGCCAATTAACGAGTGAATTAAATTCGAAGGAGGATGAATCGAACGGGAATCCCACGGCCAATGCGGACGACGTGGATCTTATAGATCTTCTGAAGCAGACTTCGCAGGCGACCGGCACGTCCAGCGAGCGTTTGGTGAATACTACGACGACCACAGCGGTGCAACCACTGCACATCGACGCGAACACGCTTCACGTGGAGCGCAACGACGGCTCGACGACGAATCAGCAGAAGGAACGGTCCGACGGAGCGCTCAAATCCTCTCCCATGTCCAAAAGCGAATCGCCGTCGACACCGAACGCAGCGGCGTCGACGAGCCAGAAATCCTCGCCGTTCGTCGAAAATCAGTCGGTCAAGGCAACTCAAGCGGCTAATTCTGGTAACGATAAGAAGGACTCTCCCGTCGGTGGTGCGGAGGGTGGTAGCACCACCGGAGGTCACTCGAAGAGCGGTAGCGTTAATCAATCTACGAAGACCGTCAGAATGAACGATGAATCGCGTTCCAGTAATCAGTCCTCCGCGAATCAGCGTTCCGTAAGAAACAGTCAGAACGCTCGCGGGTCCAGGCCGAGCGACGGAAAGGCTACGGAAGAATCGAGAACCGCATCGACGACGGAGATCAAGAGCGCTTCCGCGAACAGCAGGACGACCGTGACTCGTGACGTTCCAACCAACGACAAGATGCCCACGGTGATGGAAAACGATTCCAAGGTCAAGGCGGCCGAGGAGGCGAGGACGGTGAACAACGCGACGGCGATGAGCAACAGTACGATGACGAATAACGTGGCGAAGAGTAACAGTATGAGTCCCGCGGTCGGTGCAGTGAACGCAGGAGTGAACGGTGATACCGCGGCCGTTCGAACGAGGAACGTGAATCGCGGTAGCGACGCGTCCCTGAAGTCGTCCACGGACTCGATCGGGAGCGTGAGGTCGACGGACACGGGGGTGAGCGTGAACACGGTCAGAGGGGTGTCCTCGCCGAGGGAGAAAACGGGGGTGCACACGGTGAAGCGGCCGCAGGAGATCGAGACGCTCAGCGGTAACATCGTCCGCGTCGAGCAGAACGGAGAACCAGCGTGAGTCTCGATTTTATTCCGCTCAATTACGGCATTATGCGTGAAAAATTTGATACATCTTGCGCTCTCTCTCTCTCTCTCTCTTTAATACTGATTGTGAGTGAAAATCGACCGGTGAGGTTAAACGTGCATGAGTGAAAACTGCCACTCAAGGTTTTTGCGCCTAATAATATATATTTCTTGTAAATTTATACAGTTTCCAGTTCAAGCAATAGGCATGTTTCTTTTTAGCTGAACTGTTTACACGGTTCAACTTGTCTCTTTTTTCCTTTCTCCAACATAGAGAGAAAAGGAAAAGAGATGAACCGTGCAGGAACTTTAGTTAAAAAGAACAGATGCTATACTGTGCGTCGATTATTTGCCAGCTAATTATTGTCTCGTATTGTTCTCAAATTATATCTTCCTTAAAAATAATTTTCAAAACCAGCTCCAAATAATTATAGATCTTTTTTTTTTTTTTTTTTTTATTTTATCCGATATATGGAATTTTTGCGATAGAAATTTCAAATAAATATCTTATAATTCTTGTTTAGTTATTTTACGAAATATTTTGTTAAAAAGTAATCCTCATCAGTTATATATCAGAGTTTAAAGTTTCAACAAAAATGTATAAATGCGCTTTTTAACTGCGTTTCCCCATTTCCATCCGAACCTTTTTCTTCCCTTTCTTCCTTCCCATCCCTCTCTTTTTCCTACCGTGGCGTCAGTTTGTTTTGTTTGAACTGTAATTAAGCACAATCGGTGTCAGAGAGATTAATAGCGCGCAGCTAAAAATGTATACATTTAATGCACAGGTGATTAATAACGTCAATTCATTGTATGATAATTAGGTATGCATTGTTAAGCGTATTAAATACATCATACACGAATCTTCAATGAAAAAGCAGACTGGTGAATTTATCAAGTTCTTTGTTTCGCTGATTGAACACACACGCGAGTGTGTTTGCCAATTCGCGTTATTTTTGCTCATGTGATCGATAAAAATTAAAGCTATTTGTATTGCGGGAGCGTGATTTGGGTTGAGCTTCGAATCAGATTAGAAGATGAAATTCTTTCGGTTCGAACGACACGGAAACGAGGCATCACTCTCTATTAAACGAATGAAAAACTTTCGTGAGACGTGGCTGTTTTACATCGAAGAGAATAGCAGTGACCGGAATTGCATCACTCTCTGAAACTTTTCAACTTTCACGTGTAATTACTCCGACTCGATTCTAATTTTTCGCTTGAGGCGTTCAAGCGAGCTACTTATTTGATTGCTCAAAGTTTTTCCGAAATTTTCTACAAGACAATACATATACATATATAGCGTTCTCTGCTAAGGCGGCTGTATAAGCTATTTTTTAATTTATTTCTAAGCTCGAACCTTTATTTCTGTAAGTATAGAATTAGATTTCTTTCTCCATTTAGATTAGACGATTACCAGGTTCAGCTTTCAAATTATATTCGCTTTTACTCACAATTGCTCGAGTGAAATTTCTTTTGATATAAATCTGAGATTGTTTTAAAGTGTGGTTCTATGACACGAAATGATTAGTCGCGTATTTCATCGCGTCGTAATAACAACATTAGGCCGCTATTTCATTTCTGTATTCTTGTTGTATGACAAGTGTTCGTAGGAAAGAGAGGTCCTCGAATCTCTTTATTTTATAACCAACCAATAAAAACCTGAAAAATTTGTCGTAGGACGAAAACGCATAAATGAAATCTCACTCTGACAAACAGGCCTCTCACATTGTTACACTACATACAGTTTTAGCCTGAAGCACATTGAGTACTTTTATTGCAATACACTATCAGCAGAGCTGGGCATGTATTTGAAATACTTTTATTTAAAACACAGTATTTATAGCAATACAAGTCTATTTTGTATTTTAGTGGAGTACATATAAAAAATTACGTATCTTCTACTTAAAATAAAAAAATTGGAAAAAAATTAAAATTGAATTACAATCAGCTCAAATAAAAAAATTAACAAATTAAAATTAAACAATAAACGTCCCAGGTCAAGAAATAAATTGAGCAATAATGGTTGTTAAATATATTTATAAATTTATTATACGACTCCTTTTATCTCCTTATGTGGAGCATAGGACGTCTATAGGCCTCTTCCTTCAATTCAATATCACTGCAGTGAGAAAATAAAGAGTTCCAACTTGTGTCCAATTCTCAATGAATAACTATTACAATGAAAATTTAATACAAAGAATACATACAGTATTCATACAGTACAAACATGTTCGATTTTACCTTAGTTTCATAAAAATAAGACATAATACAATTTTTACGTGATATAAAAAGAATATGTAGTTAAACATGAGTTTAACTATAATTCAAGAGCTCAACAGACAATCTTTTCATATATAAAAGTATCACATCAAACACATACTCGAGATGAGACATTTGAAATCAAAATATTCTGATTACATTGTAACATAATAAACTAGTCATTCTGACCTCTTCTCTCAATGTATAGAGCTATGATCGTATCTATACTTTCAATATGTACAGGTTATATTTTGTGAAATGAAAAAAGCACAGGAGCAAATAGTACACTTAATATTAACATTAAAATATGATTTTTCGGTGCTTAAGACATACTCCTATCATACTTTTTAACTTTTTATCATCACAAATGAGTACCATCACGTACAGATTATAATAAAACTGGAGTTTTAGTTGCAATTCAACTTATACATACTAGTTTTTAGAATAATCCATACTCAATTGTTCTTAATGCAAAAATCTTAAATCTCGATGACATTAAAATTATATATATGTCTTATCTATGTACATATATGGATAATTATCGTAACATTAATCCAAATTTGAGAAAACTATGATATATTTAACATGTTTCTTAACGTCTTTTAATAGTACTTTCGGCTTGATATTAATAAGTATCGAAAGAGTAAGACAGTTTACCTTCATTGTGTGACCCCCGACCACCATGTATAAATTCAATTCGGTCAGATTAATCGGCCTATATATGGAATACCAAATAGGTGTTTGTACTGTACTTAATTAAATGTATCTTCTATACATAGACAAAACTTATAGATTATAAAATTTTCTTCTTTGATTCAATGTTGCTATAATTCTGTACAACAATTTATCACCTTTTAATCTACCAGCGTCTCATGCATTGATCAAGTGTCTTATTACGATGATCGTATATCGAATTTCTGATGAATGTATATGGAAGATCGCGTCATTCGTTTTAGTGTAGTATTGCAGTAATTTCGCGGATATCTTAAAGCAAATCGCAGGGTCGCTGCGTTACTGCGCAGTTATTTATTCATCGTTTTACGACGCTTTCAGGAGTACGTTTCCCTGTTAGTGCTTCTCAAGACAAACTTACCGTTGAACTTAATTGCGATCGCGTGATTTCGGTGATTCTGAGCGACTCTTGGCGAGATAATTAATTTTGACAGTTGGTCTGTTAATTCATCTCATACGGCTGCAAACGTGTTTTGCACGTCGTCGCAATTAATCAATCTTTTTTCTCTTCTTAGAAAGCTAAAGACCGAGCAGATTGTACTGTACACGTAAAAAGCAGCAATTTCTACAGTAATCTCGGTTATTCTGACCGGGATTAAAATTAACACAAAATATGAGAGACACTCGAATTAAAAATTATACCACATGGACGGATCCGCCTCCTATAAATTATGAAATTATCAAGTTAATATAATAATTTTAAGTGCTCTCTGCTCTTTTTTGTGCCACTTTTGTTAGACATTATTTACACTAACGATACATATAACAATGAATGTACTATGATATACATATAACGATTAGTTAACATAAGTCATTCGCTCAAATGATAAAAACTTTTAAATAATGAAGAATCTCTCGATTTTTTGCCCTTTTTCGAGACTTTCTCGATGTTCAGATCTGTATCATTTTTGTAAATGTAAATTTCGCAGTTGCTAAATCCTCTTTATAAAAAACATACGTTTATAGATACTTTGTATTTGCAATGTTATATCAAATGAACGTCGACTCGAAATTGGATCAGGAGATTAAATGCAGCATCGTTTATTTAAAACAAATTTGAAGAGCTATTTTTTCCCCGGCGCGTAAATAACGCAAATTTCGAGGTTGCTAATCCTCTTTATAAAACACACGTTGTAACAGAGTGTTTACAAATATCCACTCAAATGCCAATTCGAAATCGAATCAGAAAATTAAACGAAACGTCGTTTAGTAAAAAAAAAAAATTGAACTATTTTTTTATTAGAAGATATAATTCCAAAGTCCTGCGCAGATCGACTAGCACGCGATTTTATTATTGCGGAATATATATGAGCGTGAAAAGACGTACGCGCTTCCGCGGAAAGTTTTCGCTCCGCCAGCTAAGACACGAACAGGCCGAGGAAGTTCCCGTTCTATCTACAGTCGCGCGAGATTCAAGAGTTCCTTCACCCCAGTTAGTTATAAACCTCCACCTTTGGTCGAAGCGGTCGAGGTGTGTCTATCGATCGTGCTGGGATTTACATCGACGAGACCGTGGGCTAGCTCAAGGGGATAATAAATTAGAATCCCCGAACCATCCTTCTTCGCCGTCAATATGGCTGCCCTTCCCGGGACGAGGGCGTTTTGATAATGAAAATACCTTCGATATTCATCCGTCTGTCAGCGCTCGAAATATCGCGAATTCAATGTGTTGATGTTAATGTTGATTATCGTTATTCCGCGATAATCACACAAATATTTGAGAAATTTAATTTCAAAATCACCGTATCATGAAATTACAACGTAATTGTGCTCGATTAATTTTAGATATTAAAATAAAAATTGCATCGATCGTGAAATATTACAATGTCTCTGGAATTTAAGAATTTAAGAAATTATTTTACTAAATTTCGCTAAAAGACGCAAGATTTAGAAAATGTCGACTATTTTTTTTTATGATATGAAGAAGATTTATATCGTGGAAAAACGTTAAATGCTTTTTCATCGATAAATTTTATTGTTAAAATCCATTTACGTTAAATCGATCCTGCGATAAGGGGTTTGCAGAACTCAATTTCACTTTTCTGAATATAATCAGCTTATTTAGCCTTTCCGTCCCCTCATCTTTTAAATAAGGTGCTGATGAATAATTAATGAAGCTGCGCTAGATCGGAAGGTACGTTGCACCTCATTCATTATTTATTATATCCACACGTTATACATCCATCTGTGCGTGCGTCGATCAATTAGGACATCAGCAGCGATCAGCTCCTTAAAGTCGCGAAAGCGTCGAACTCGAGCGAGTTTTGCGTTGCACAATCATTGCGGACGATTGTTATTCTCGTAATTGCATAGAGATTAAATTCTTTCTGCGCGAGAAAATCTCACGCCCGTAATTTCGTGTAATATTATTACTAGCCACGTTACGTTCGAATGATTCACAAGAGCGCAATAGCGTGACGGTGCTGTAAGCACTATAGTTATATTAATGAGTATGACTTGCAAGACAAATTCCGTTTTTTTTTTAAATCACTTCAATTTGAGATCTGGCTGATTCGCGACATTTGAAGCATAATAATCTTGAGAACACAGGTGGAATTTGCTATCAAAATAGTCTCCTACACGGAAAGAACGATTTTGCTAAAGATAAAAGCCTAAAAATAACTTTTGTTATTTTGTTGGACTATTAAGATAATTAAGTTACCAGAATGTAAAATTTTTTGCAATATTGCTTATCATGCTTGAATTTCCTAGAATTACTTTTAATAAAATTATTTTTATATTTGTATCTATCTATAATTTTTAATATTTCAACAAAATTGTGTCCTTTCGGTTTATGAATGAATTTTGAGGTCACGAATTATACGAAGAGTCACAAAATTTCTCTATTACATTTTTTTAAATTCTTTTCTCACGTGTGGAAGAATATGTTTTACTTCTGCTGCGATGTGTACGTGCATATTTTGCAGGAACGCCTTATTTCGATATGAGAGAAATATTTTAAGTCGAGAAAAAAATAAATTACGAAAGTTGTGAATTATTTCGAATTTGTTGTATTTGTACTTTAGAATGCAATTTCCGTAATTTTATTATTGCTAATTGTAGTATATTTTCTATAGTTTTATCAGTTAGTAATTTATATTAAGATTATTAAAGATTAGCAAATGGAACCCATTGCTCTTAGCCCTCTATGCTTATCAATATTGTTTTACGCAAAAGTGAGAACAATAATCATATTTCAATTTTTTAATTTATTATTTATTTAATCAATAACTTTTAATGTACATTTAAAATATGATATATTTTTCAAATTCATATTTTAATTCTGAACTATCTCAAAAGAAATGTAGAAAATTTTTTCTAGAGTTATTCTAAGCAATATATAAAAATATAAAAAAATAAAAGAAACGAATATACTTTCATTTCGCTTTGAAAAATCAGTAATCTTTTTTCTTTTCAAAGAAATATAATTTTGCCCAAAGAATTCGTTACATAAAAAGTCAAGGATGTAAGCACGAAGGTCCATCTTTGTATCTAACAATTGATCTCGCACGCGAGCCAACTCGTTCACAATCTCTCGTTGACTTTTGTTTTGTGGAACGCTAAAATCTCTTTTTGTTATGAAGATATACGTCATGTCATAGAAAATGGCATCAGGCAATTTTCGAATTTCATCTCGAAAAAATGACTCGTCTTTGGAGGCGATCCAATTTTGGAAAACGGATCGAACTAATTTGTGTATACTCCTAATATTATTTATATAGTTGTTAACAATTATCAATAAACATTAAAAAAATGTTTATTAAAACTTTATTACAATAATTAATATTGAATTGTTTAAATGTCCTTTGCCTTCTCAAAGAGTTGGTCACCTTACTGTATGTTTTTCTTAATTAATTAATTGTTCAAATTTCCCATCATCACGAAGATCATTTTTTAACGACTGTTAAATGCGCATTTGCATCATAGTTTCATTATGCTTTTCATTTTTGTTTGTAATTTTTCAATCAACAATTAATATAACTCTTTTGGAAACAGTTAACGTTTAAAAAACAAATACCTTCTTTTATACAATCGATTAGACTTCCACAAATAAGAATCGATCATGGAAGTTTTAACAGTAACAGGAAGAGTGTCTCCACTTTACATTGTATAAGAAGAATTGCTTTTAGGTCAGATTACATCTAAAGAAAGATGGGATTTGAGGTGGTAATTTGAGGTGGTAAGAAATAAAATGCAGAATCAACTTATCGGGGAGTGATTCGTCTAATTGAGAGTAGTGAGGTAAACTGATGACCACGAAATTTGCACACTAATGGCATAATAGCCGCTAGATACTAAATCTCACTGATAATGTATAGCGATGCCTAAGCGATTAGGTATTGTTCGCTCGCGGCAATTTTTATTCACTTTCTGTGGTACTCTTACATACAAATTGTGTTTCGAAGAAATGTAACCTAAAATTTAAATAAACTTCTACAAAAATAGAAACTGAAGACATTAATTAATATTATTTAAATCATCAATTAAATATTCTCATTGCATCAAATAATATCTCCTGACTTTTATTCAATCAATAATACATGCCTCACATTAAAATAGTCCTCTTTTCTTCTTAAACGGTATTACTTTCGTATGTTAATCAAGAGAGTTACAGCTACTAACAACAAGATATTTATATTGCATTATAATTTGGTATAACATATTCCTCTTTATTTTACGTATATTTAATACAGCAAGGAAGTACACGAAACGCACTAAAAAAAAAAAACGCACACACACATCTCGAGTATCTGCAGAGTATTGAATCCAAGACGTGCGATTCACTCTCGTGAAAATGGCTCGTAATATGCGTTGCTCAGCTCAGTTTTTCGCGCGGATCTATTTCTCTTCTTCTTCTTCTATTATATAAGAGCGACAATTGGCGAATTAGGGAAAGTGCTCACGCGCAGGGTGGGCTTGGGTGTCGTGTGGCGGCTATAAAGAAAAACGAGAGCGCACCAGGCGGAGTGAGTGAAATACGGGTGGTGGCACGGCTCGACCTTGGTCGCACGCGAGGCGACGCGAGGCGACGCGACGCGACGCCCCGCGCCGCGACGCCTCGCGCCGGTCACTTGCCACGTTACGTCGATTTTCGGCCATGCCGCCCTCTCCCTCGGCACCTGCGATTTGTCCGTCGCGGCAATCTGCGTCGTTCGCGGAAATGACAAGCGAGTCTTACTTAATCGAGGCACTGATCGTTCGTTCAGCTGTCATCTTCTCTCTCTCCTGCAATGTATTATATTAATTACGTATTTAGAATAGTTTCTCCGTTTCGTGAAAAGAAAGACTTCATCGAAGCTGACGGTGTTAAATAACCGCATAGGAGGATTAATGGATTCTAAAGAATGCGGCGAGGCAGCACGTGCTTTCGCATCACGCGATAATCCGATTTAGTCGGCTGATCCGCATCCGTTTGAGTCATACGCGAAGTTGAGAAATAATCGGACACACAAGTACCTTTTTATACATTTCGAATGCAGGTATTTATGGAAATGTGCGGCAAGTGTAATGGCAGGCTGATTATTATTGTGCTATTAATTCCCTATTTAATATATATTTTTTCAGATTTTGATTTTGGAAAACACTCGTTTGCAATTTTTTTTCTAATTTTAATTAAAAGAGCTATGACAACGAATAGCATTTTAATATGTAATCCGACAGATTTCGTCCGTCTGACATCGCGTTGACTTCTCTACTGAAATTATATTACATTGTAATTTTTCCGAGAAAAGCAGTAATCCTTTTTATTTTTTTTTTTAAAAACAAAAAGCGAAAGATTTTGCAAAAAGTGTATCGTTTCTTTTAAATTATTATGATTAGTATAATTGATATTTATTATACATTTCTTTATAATCGCATGCATACGTGATTCAATTACTTCGTCCTTAGGTAAACCATTAATTTCAATACGATCGCACGTGACTCGCCCTCGCTTTACTAACGCACACCTGCATTCTTTTTATGTAAACTAGCAGGCCATTTCCCACAATTCGACATAATTGACCCGTTGATCCTCGATAACGCGCGGGAAACGTTCGCAGTATACATCGTGCGGCTCAAGAATATTAGATGCGAGAATGCGTTATTAAAGATCGAGCGAAACAAATTTCAATGCGATTTGCATATACATTTGCCTCCTTCTGATCCTCATTCTTTCGTTACCTTTGCTCCGGTTTAATTACTGGAGCGCCATGTTGGACTAAAAGAAGATAAAGAACTCAATTTTAAAATTTTTTATTGCTTTCAGCATAGATTCTATCTCACAGACACTCGTATTAATGCGTATATTTTAATCCTGTAAAAAAATTTTCGAATGACAAACAAAGTATTTACGATACAATGGTTTAGTCGGTAATACAGACGACTTTAGAGGATCCCCTTAAAAATGTTTATTTTTAAACCTTTTAATAAACAAAACTATATGTTTGAATTGAAAACACAAAAGCTGTTGTTCCACCTTTCGGTAAACTTCAGCTCACTGACTTACTCTCTAATGCTCTTACTCTTTTACTCTTTGTTTATTCAGTAGATAAATAAATTACCACATAGTTTATCTGAAGACGGAACAACCGGCCCCAAACGTTAAAAACTGAAGTATCCTTTATCATTAAATGTTTGTTTCGCAAAAATGTTTTAAACGTAAACGTTTCAAATATCGCACTTTTTACAGTGAATCGAATCATATAAGCAGAACTAAATGGTCGAATTTGCATGTCGCGTGGCTTCATTATTTAAAACGCGCGGTGTTTAAAATTTGACAATTAAGAACATTAATATACGTGCTTGAGATATTGAGAGATACTCTCTCTCTCTCTCTCTCTCTCTCTCTCTCTCTCTCTCTCTCTCTCTCTCTCTCTCTTCCGCGACAGAATTGAACACCTCAATTTCTTCCTCGCGTGTTCCTCTTCGGTCACATCCCTCTTGTGAGCATTGATTAAGTAAATATTAATCGATAAAAAAAACTATTTTTAATACACGTAAACGCCACCGCGCGAGCTATAAATAAACAGAGACCACACGCATTTTTATATTTGCATGCTGCGGCAGTTAGGAGCACGGTACTGCAGGCGGTTTGCATTATTAATTCGTTCGCATTAAATAACCCGTGAATTTTGTCGGAGAGTAACGAGTAGATTATATTACTGATAAATATGCGTTCGAGTTAGGATTATTAAACATATCAATGTCCTGCGCTACCTTTTCCTACGTTCTTATTAATGTCAGAAATTCATATCTATCAGTGGAATCGTTAAACGGGAAAGCTTCACTTATATATATATATATATATATATAAAATAACATGTTAAGGAAATTCATTCTAGACCTTTAACGCATATTTATTAACACGAGCGATTCTGATAGCGATGTGGAAAAGCTCTCTCGCGTTATTTCCGAGCGCAATATAATATTGAAAAATATGCTCCAAATTGCGAACAAGCGTATAACGTTTTATTACTAACGATCTGTCACGCTTGTTCATTTATTAATTTCGCTTGTCACGCTGCTATCGCAATTCAAATGTACTTCTCGAATGTAGCGGAATCTACAACATAAGTCACACATTTTTATTGCTATGAGTTTAATGCAATTATTGTCACTTTTAAGTTACGTATAAAATGAGAACGGAAACACAAAGAGAAAGAAAGGAAAAACATTTTAAAAGAACATACTTTTATCTTATAATTAATTATTACACCAAAATTACATTTTAAAATTATAATATTACGAAATTTTAATAATTCAAAGCGTTCAAACGTATTTTCTAGAAAATTTATTTCTCTAATACAATTTCTGTCGAACTGAAAAAATTAATTGTGCTCGTGAGACGAAATATCGTGAGTTTTTATTCAACAACGATCTGCTTGCCTTGACGAAAGATTTCTGATATGTGATTGATATTTCGCTCGTATTATTGAGACACGTGCTAATGAGGTCAGTTGTGCGTCGTAATCGCCGATTAATCCACCTTCGCGCTCTTCCGTGAACTTTGTTTACGTGCGTAAAGAAATTTCAGGGGTTGTGTTCCCGTTACATTTATACAGCACGGCACGTAGCCGCTGTTTTACAAGGCAATGCGACGAGCCAGTGTAGCTTTATTACTACGACAGTTATTAAAATTTGTTAGGGTGATAATGCCACTCGCGCGACACAAAACAATTGCTGTAAATCTGAAATGTAGCGTTCATTTCATTGTGTTCGAATCTGCCTTTTAGAAGAAGCCGATTTGCATGCAATCCAATAGTAAATACAACGCCAGATTTTCTTTATTATATCGCTCATTTTTATCATTCCGCTACAACTCAAAATTTTCTAGAAAATATGTTTCAACGCTTTGAATTATTAAAATTTCGTAATATTAATTTTAAAATATAATTTTAGTGTAATAATTAATTATAAAAGTATGTTCTTTAAAAATGTTTTTCCTTTCTTTCTCTTTGTGTCTCTTATTTTGTACGTAACTTAATAGTGACAATTTTTAATTGTGTCATTAAAATGTAGCAAATAAGTGATATCATCCATATTCCTTCGAAGCGTTTTGTTTTAAATTTTTCGTCTGTATACTGTAAAAAGTAAAATGTTAATTTTAACTCAAAGACGTTGAGTGTTAATTTTAACATTTTTGCATGTCTCAGAAAATCTACTCAACGTCTTTCTGAGTTAAAATTAACATTTTATTTTTTACAGTGTAGACAAATTTTATTCGTACAAAAACGGTCCTGTTTCTAATCTAACTGTGTGATGCAGCATTATATTATAAATTATTCTCTAACTTAAAAAATTCTTGGGAACATTAATCCTACAATTCACACCTTATAATTAAATGTTCTAACATTAGATTCGTTAAAAGTTACGATCTCTGACGTTATATCCAGATCCACAGGCTAGAGATTCAGCGGAGAAAGTGAGGAAATAAGAATAGCACGAGAATTAGCACGCATTATTCCCCGACACGATGTGCGGCGTTGTTGCGAGAACGCGCGCGAGATCGATCTGGCCGATTAATTAAATCACAGAGAAACGCTCGTCGGGCAACGGGCTTAGTTAAGGCGAAATTCATTCATTTATACAACGCACGTCTCCGAAGACCGACCGGAAACCTCCGAAAGAAGACGCTCTGATTCCCAAGATAATCCGCGCGCGGATTTTTCCGAGCTCGCTCCGTTCTCGTTAGTGGCGCAATTACAGGGGAAAGTGTTTCGGCACGGCACGAAAATTACCTACGTCGAAGTAGATCGCGGTATTTGCGCTTTAATGACATCGCATTTTACGCAAACTTTCCGCCGCTCTTGCTGTCCCCCCCCCCCCTCTCCCCCCTTCCCGTTCGCCGCCGTGCCTCTTTAATCAGCGGCGCAAATGGTGGAACGCGAACTTTCAGACGTGTGCAACTTTTAATGGTTTTGCCGAGCGTGTCGTGAATCGTGATCCAGCCGTCTATTATAATTGTCCGACCAGCGTGCTTTTAATGCGCCACTGAGTCGCCATCTTTTTAAGGTGGAATAAGTTTTGAAGCCTCCCTTTGGAGGAGCGCGACAGTTTATTTTTGTCAATTATATGGGCGAGGAAGCTTTTAATATTTAATTCCTTAAAGCTGCGGGAATGTAAAATATAGAAGCGGTAGTTTATCAGAGTTGCGTTTCGAGACCGACAATTGTTCGGCGCGCAGTTTAGAAAGGCTATATAAATTCATGTGAAATTATATGTAAGCAACTAAGATCCCAAGCTAGACTGTCATAGGCTTCGTATTCATATTAGTTATATTAATATAAAAAAGTTTCTATGCGAACAATAAATTTCAATGATCAATAAACAAAGTGTATGTACAAAAAAGCAGATAATTATAGAAAATAAGTTCACGTGTTATAAATAATGAAATATCTTGTAATCTGTTGTGAAAAGTGGATTTTTTTAAGTGCTCGTGAAAAATTTCTCGTAAAAATACGTTGGACTGATGGAACAAAATTTATCGGAGCACGCTGAACGTCGTTTTTCACACAATTTTCTCAACGCATAATGGTATAATATTCTTTGTCGCGAACTGGCGACGAAGCTGGTTGTTAATATTTTACTGTTTACCAATATCTATCAGTTTACGATCGCGGTTTATAACGCTCATGGCGGTCGGTAAAAATCTTGTTCCTCGAAAGAGTAAATTTGTTTCTTCGACTTAAATGAAACGTCAAAAATTGAATATAATAATGTAAAATAACTAACTGAGAAAGACAAAATGAAAAATTGAAAAATGTAATACGGTAAATAAATATTTCTTCAATAAAAGAAGATAATCAATAAAATTAATGATTCTTGTACCAAATAGGATAAATGTGTACACTTAACAAATATTTACTTTGAACTGTTTAAACAAGCATTTATTAAAATATATTATTTTTTCAGTGTAAGCAAATATATTATAATTTATAACACTATCCAGAGTAAAAATTAAAAAATATATGTTTACAGTTATTATGAACGATATGTAATATTATCTTTTGATTACAAAAGTTCTTCTCTAAATATTTTCAACGTCATTTCTCTGTCATTAGTAAGAAATACGCATATATTAAAAACTATTTTATACTGTTTTCATCACGGAAGATAAATAGTATTGTCATTTGGGACTCTTTGAACTTTGCAAGCGTAACTCTAAAATAAGCTCGCACCCAATCGAGCAGCAATCGCCCTCCTTTCGATCAGCGAAAGTACTCGCCAAGGGTTAAGGTGACGACGAATTACAAGCGCGGGGCTTTTAATGCCGTGCAGCCACCGGCACGCGCGCGTCGCGACGCTACGCCCCCCAGAGGCAGAGAAAATCGGCCGCGACCGCGCGCGGCCGCCTTGAAAACCGGCCGGTTAAGGTAAAGAACTTGTCGTGTCGCGCGTATCGATTTCGCGGTCAGCTAGTCGGCCAACTCGCGGGCTCGGGGATTGGAAACGCGTGGGGGAAGGTTGAAAATCTTCGCGTGACCGGTCAGCGCGGTCGGCCTCGCACCCTCGCCCTGCCACCCTCGTCGGCTGTACGTGTCCTGCCGCGACTGCGGCAGCCGCAATCACTGACCGAAGTCATTGGAGACCGGCCGCCGGCGATGGCCGCTCGTTGACTTTTTGACGAACCGCCTGTCGCCGTCCTATTTCCGCCCTCGTAAATTCTCGCGATCGTCCTCGAGCGGCTTTTAAATCCTCGCCGGATGTTCCTGCTCGTCTCCGCGCGGGTCTGCCGTCGGCGTGCCTATCGCGAGTTCGAGATCGGCGATCGCGTCGTCGACGTACACCGCTCGCCCCCGGGAAAGCTCCCGAAGAGTGCTTCTCCATCCTGCGAAGCTGTTGCGTGCAGGTAAGGGCTTCCCTCTCGATTGCGATTGCGTGCGCGGACAATGGGATGGGACCTGCGCGGCTTTGGTGTGCGTGAGGATTTTGTGTTACGATTAGCCCCGCATGTGAGGAATCTTCCGTTCTTCGTTGATTGCGGCTTGACCCGCGGGTGGCCACTCGGAGTCACGAAATCACGTTTCGCCACAGTAAATAGGGATTTACACTCTTAAATGCGCACTTACAATGGCTTGTCATTGTTGTCCGTTTAGTTTTAAAATATATCGAAAATACGTAAGTCAACATTTTGTTATTATTTTAAAAAAGACTACGTCTTTCGTACAGAATTTACGCCTTGAAACCAAATCTAAATATTACTTCTCGAAAGTAATTCGCTCCTTGAGAATCTAGTTAACGTAATCAATACTCTCTCTCTCTTTCTGATATTACTATACATTTTACATATGACTCATATGTATGTATATACAGTTGTATGTAGGTGCTAATAGTCTATGCAGCTAATGTAAAATCGATAATAATCTTTCAGGAATAAATTTTGTCCGACATTAACGCTGCATAAAGTGAATTAAACGATAAGTAATATACTTATTTTTCTCATCACTTTCTTATTTTAAGGAAAAATTATTTAACATGCAATTGTAAATGTAAATATAAGATGAAAACATTCAAGGACCCTTAATATAACAATAATCGATACAAATCAACAAGGGCGATGTAAGAGTCAAAAGATAAAAATTCATTTAAAAATAATAATGCATTGTTAAAATTTGAAAAGTAATGAAATACAAATATAAAACTAAAAAAAATATATAATTATAAAAATTACTTAAAATTAATTACATGAGGAACATAAGCGTGAGTCTGATGGAGACTCACAGGAGTAAAATAAAGACTTGTACGATCGAATTTCTATACGATTTTGTCCACTGTTGTTTAACGTCTGAGGAGGGCTCAAACCTATATAGAGCCGAAACTGGTAGCGCTTACGTTCCTCATGTAATTAATTTTAAGTAATTTTTATAATTATATATTTTTTAGTTTTATATTTGTATTTTATTACTTTTCAAACTTTAAAACATTACAATAATTAATAAATATTCTCAGCTCATATAAAATTAAAAATTATAAAAATTAGCTCATTGTTTTTTTGACCTGGGAAAAAAGTATACTTATTTTTTATAATTTTTAACATTACATTATTATTTTTAAATGAATTTTTATCTTTTGACTCTTACATCGCCCTTGTTGATTTGTATCGATTATTGTAAATGTATACTATAATCTTGTACTCTATCAAGAATTATCTATGTATGTACCTACATATATTATATTCACTCCTGCCTAAATATTTTGAAAGAACATATATACCATTATATAAACTAATAAATGTGAATAAATAAATAACAATAAATTATGAACTCTTTAATATAACACAATAAAATAATAATATAATATATACATATATAAAAGGCTATAGGAGTCAAACGCAGATTATTATGTTGCGAAATTAATTTGAACTATATTATAAACAGTAATCAACTTATGATGAAAATTGTACGTTTCGACTTCTATAGAGCTTTTATATATGTTATATTATTATTTTAATAAATATGATTTAAGTGATCAGAGTTATTCAAATTAAATGCATGTTTTACTCTTCAGCTTTACTCTAAAAAAAAAAATAATAAACAACTGCATGGGCCGATTTTGTTGTAGTGTCCTGACATCCAGTAACGAGAAGCAAAGCGAGAGTAAAAAATTGTTGGCACGTTGGAGGAGATCCTTGAGTCAATACTGCAAGTGCTGTTCCAGTATGAGGTGCTTGGCTTGCCGCAGGGATCCCAAGGGTCTCCTGTGGACTAGAAAGCAAGACAGGACGACGGTGATAAACGCTATCTCGTCGCCTGTTGCAACTCCCGTACTCGACGCACCACCGGCTACAACAAACGCGTTGTCGTGCTGGTCGAAATTAAAGGCACGATGCAGGTATCGTTTGAAGACTTGAATCTCACTTCGGTCTAAACGCCACGTCCTTGTCGCATATCGAATAATAATAACATTCACGTCACGTAGGTCGTGTCAGGATAATATATAGTACACAATTCCGAAGAAAATAAAATAATTCAATTTTTTAAAGGTGTTGTTCAACTGTGATCTCATTGTGTGACGAGTATTGAACGGAACCAAAGAGGAAGAAGTAAAACTTGAACTTTGAAAATTCGATTCAAACTTTATTTCTTTAAAAATTATATTTGAGAAATTCGTATTATCTTATTCTATAAATACGTATAGAATATTATTACACATCGAAAGAGTAGAACATTTTTAAGGTCAGATAAAAATGACAACAGAAAATTTGCATTAGAAAAAATATTCTTTGTAAAAATATCACACGCGAAGATATTCCATCATATTGGTTTCTAGTTTCATTTGGATCACTCTGCAACTTCGGTTTTTAGAAATCTTTCAGTTTCAGTTTATTCAAACGTGTGTTTCTCGTTATATATTCTCGTAAAAATTTACATTCACCAGACGAGACATTAATTTTTTAAATGTCTTTCAAGAAGCGACGCGATAATTAGAAAAGAGACCATTATACTCGTTGAAATTTCTTTTTAACTTTTATTGTTACGTCATCGAATTAGAGTCACTGTGAGCTTTGTAAGAATTTTGAAAATTGGCAAAATTTTAATCGCGTTGTGAAACATTTTACTGACAGATGCGCTCGTACGAGAGATCAAGAATCTTTATCTTTACGAGAGAGATTCAGGGGGATGAAATGTTGTACGAGAAAGTCGAGGATCGCTCCTGCCGAGCCTACCGTTTGCTGTCCGCCTGAGAGAAGATGCGGCGTGCTCTGCCGTCGTGCATTCAGCTGTTGCAAATGCAACTGCAAACGCGCGGACGCACAGCAACGCACAAGAAACACACGTGCCAAGCACAGCCTTACGAGCGTGGCGCCGCCACCTTTATCGGAGGTACACGAATATACTTCTTATTGAAATAAAAATCGTTACATTGAGGAAGACGAGCCATCATTTTGCATCGTTCAATTTCTAAACGTTTTATAAATAGAAAGAATATACAGGACTCTTAATATTTAAAAAACAAAGAAATAAAAAGGCAATCAAGAGCCTAAAACATAAATGTGATCTAATAAATCATTTAATATAACATAACGAAATCACATAAAATTAAGTAAAATAAATCACAACAACAATACAAGTAAATTAAAATTAAAAAAGAATTGACAGTTAAAAACATTATTATTAGATCACATTTATGTTTTGGACTCTTGATTGCCTTTTTATTTCTTTGTTTTTTAAACATTTTATGTCTTCTCGTTTATTCGATTTTGAAAGTTTAGTTTCAGTATTGAAATTTTCTTGAAATATTGTTTGGAGTACTATTATTTCTTCTGCAAAGTTGTAATTATTTGAACGTCACAAAAATTGCAATTATAATTTTAATAATATAATAATTTTTTTAAATATTTTTTTACTTCATTATTTTTAGAAACTTTTTACATCAGAGACTTGTATAAAACGAAGACAAAAAGTTTTAAACCGAGTGAATCAATATTTTTAAAATAGACATCTTGTGCAACACATTGGTTCACGACAGAGACAACGATTCAGAAAATATTTCTGGACAGTTTTTCTTATTTATGTACAAAAACTCGATGTCGTAGGAACCGAAGGCTAAAATACCGGATGTCTTGGTGGAACACAATTCTGTCATGCGAGGCGCCATTCCTTGTCTGCCGGTCCCCCTCGCTTGGTTTTGTCTTGTGTGGAATTTTCTACTACCCGGCACTGGTACGGTTAATTTAAATTTAATTGATACCACCGTCTCTCGAAAGCAGAGTCTTCTATCGAGAGGCAATTGTCGATTTTCTACAAATGTTCGAGTGGTTTATCCCTTACGATCGGTATTCTCTCTCTGATAATTTAATCGAATTCGTTTAGGAACCGTTTGGAGCGGCCTGTTCAATCTGTGCACTGGACAGCCGAGATTCTCTGCCGTCGCCGGAGCGAGATCACGACTCGGTGCATTGATTGTCAATCTCATTGTGGGCGTGGGCCAAATGTTTACCGTTCTGTTCTGTCTCGTTGGATGGGGCTGGAGCATTTGGTGGGGCGTCACCATGGTCCGCTTAGCTAGTAAGCATTCAGTGGTATAGCTTAAATAAAACCATCTAACTACTGAATCACTAGTCAAAAAAAAGTATTCGAATTTATTCACAATAAGCATTGAATTGTCTAAAACTATTTCTTTAAATAAAATTACACTCTATATATATCTATTTTGTTTACGATTATGAGTGATTTTAAGCATTTAATATTTCTTAAGCATTACTTTTTTATCGAGAGAAAAAAGCCATATTTATTCAAAATTAATCGGGAATTATTGCCAAAGAATTATTATCGTTGCTAATTTATGCTTCTTGCAACCTGATAGATAAGATTTTGGAACTCTAGACTAGAACGTAATAAAATTTCATTTTGTTTATCTATTTGGTTTACGATTATGAGAGATTTTAAGCATTAATACATTTTTTAAACATTACTTTTTTATTGAGAGAAAAAAAGCCATATTTATTTAAAATTAATCGGGAATTATTTCCAAAGAATTATTATCGTTGCTAATTTATGCTTTCTGCAATCTCATAGATAAAATTTTGGAATTCTATGGACTAGAATGTAATAAAATTCCACAGCACCTGACGCGACATATAAAGCGACATTAAATTACAGGGAAATATAAGCGGTTCAAGATTTCGGAGGCCACTAACAACGATCCCGAGGCCAGAGGTGGCGAGCCAGCTGCTCTACCGCCTGGCGTGCCGAGTCAAGCCCTGCGAGGGATGGAGAGGGCACGATGATGCGCATTTTTAACAAAGAGGAGAGCGCGATCGTTCTCCGATTATCAAAAAATATTTTGTATCTCGTTCGACAAGTGTCTTCGCGTATTGCTTAATACCGATTGTTCCGAATCGAAATTTATATTACTAACGCGAATATAAGCATCTTGTACAAAAAAAAAAAAAAACGGTTATATACATATATATTTGTGAAGACAATTAGTCGATAAGAACTTCCCTCGGCTGCGATGGAGATCAATTAAGAAGCGACAATAATATGCCAAGCCATACGAAGTAAAGTTCGAAAGAGGCTGCAAGTTATTAAAATGGCACCTTTTGTTTCTGTCTCGTGCCTTTTTCCTTCCATCATATTTATTTTTCGTTATTCTTAAAAGGAAGGGAAATCTTTTTATCGGAGCTAATAATAAAATCTGTAAGTATAAGCCGGGAATCTCGTACCGCACAAAAACTCTTTCTCTCGCGTGGCTTAGCATGTTATTGCATCAAAAAATCTTCAATTCAATGAGAAATTTTCTCGTAAGGAAGTATCGCCGAGATTCTAGTGCAGGATGCTAGTAAAGTCTCTATTCTATTTATCCGAAGTCAACATTACGGCGCTTATATTGTGCCTTTTTAAATTTTAATAAGGTATGTTATGTCGCGTTTTATTTCTACACACTGAAAAAAAAAACTAAATTTTAATAAATATTAATAAATATTCATTTGAACACAGTTCTGAGTAAATATTTACTAATGTAAATATATATTTATTTGATGGAACAGATGATTTAACTATTATTTTTTATTAAGTAAAAGTTTATTTAGTACACATCAAAGAGATACATATATTACAATTTAGTAAATCTTTCTTTTAGTGTAAAAAATTATTTCTCGCTCTCAATAAATAATTGGCATTCTTAATGATTTAATTAACCGACGCAAATACTGTAATTTCAGCAAAGTTAAAGAAAAGCTCAGAGCTTCTTCATCGATCTAAAAAGATTTTGTGAATCTCGACTCTTTTTTTTTTACAATTCTCTTGCAGCGCTATTCCTGAAAATTTTGCTCTCGCAGGAATCAAGATCGATGCTTTTACAAAATAAACAGAGACTTTGCGAGTGCCTCGCATTTTTATACGCAGCGGAAACCTTCGTTCTCGTCGACGAAAGGTTTTAGTTTCTCGTAAAAACTGGCGGTTGTCCGCGCGTGATGCTCGCGGCCTATCAGAATCCGAAGACGTCCTTAAAGATTAATCGCTTTCAGTGAAAGCATCATTAACCCGAGGCGTTCTTTCAAAATGTACTCGTTGCGTCGATGAGGATGATTTACCGAGGAATAGATCGTATTTGGCGACGGCGGGAAACTGTCGCAGTGTCGAATTGGAATTCCGGTGTGCGCGCGAGTGGATATTAGACTTATGTACGGATAGCTAAGCTTGGGATCCTCGGGATGGGATTACCGCAATCTCCGGAGACGGCGGTCTCGAAGCGACATATCGATGGGATAATTACGTTTTGAAAAAACGCGCTTTATATTTTTACAAGCGCAACACACACATACACATTATGTACAAGTACTCGAGACTTACCCCAATTAGACTTATACTCTTGTAAATATGAAAATACATTACTTACGTCAATTTTTAATGTAACACCTGCGTGCCTTTGGAAATTCTCTTGCCTTCCCCTTTCGTCTTCCTATATCTACGATCGCTATTATTTTTCGCTGGTACATTTTGTTTATCTACTCTCTGCTACATAGCTATATGTATGTATACATATACAGGATGTTCCAGAATGACCGCAAAATATTTCGTGTGCCGATAGAGCGAAGTAAACTGAGTTAAAAAGTCCTCTACCATTTTACAATTTTCGCAGTAGTTATTTTTACCAACGTGAGAGAAAAAGAGGTTTCAAAAAATTCTGAAAAAATTCTTGGAGCTCTACGAGAAGAAAATAAGTAATTGTCTCTTGTATTTTTTTTTTTTATAAAGTTGATAGTAGTTGAGTAAAAAATTATTGAAGACCAAAATTCGGCGATATTTAGTAACTAACATCAATAATATCTTATTAACTATTGCGAAAATTGGAAAATGGTAAAAGACTTTTCAACTCAGTTTAATTCGCTCTATCGGCACATGAAATATTTTGCGGTCATTCGGGACACCCTGTATATATATATATATATATATATATACACACATACACACGTATGAATATATAAATATATATATTTTTTGAAATAAATAAACGGTCTAAATCGAGCTAAATGAATTAAATGTGTTGATCTTAAATTTCACAATATAAATGAGAATAATTCATTTAGACTCGACATAGACCGTTTATTTATTTTAACTTGCATTGCAAAAAACGAGCGAAATTTATCAATATATTTTTTAATTTTAAAACGGGACGTCACGCAGTTGGATTTTTCAACTCTCCTTCTACGTGCAAACTGGTTAAAATGGAAGAGGAAACAAGTTAAAGTGGCAGGGAAAAAGGACAGCAAACGAAAGCTGGGATTTACGAGGAAAAGCTCATTTGGCAGAGTTTCGCTGTTGTTCGTTATCGTCTCGCGCATTATGACGTTACAAGATGCTCAAGTTCAGAGAAACGTGCGCATGCTCGTGAAATACGAAGGATCTGGCGAAACTACTGCCTTTCTATAACATAAGCATGCAAATCGATCGCATGCCCAAGTAGCAGCTCTATTTCAAGCAAGAAATTGTGGTCTTATCAAGATCGCGTCATTTTCTTTTTTTTTTTTTTTAAAGGCCTCGCGAACCAACAGAATTCGCCGGTTCGCGCTTCGGTTTCACGCGTGAATTCGATCATGCGTGTGTGAAGATGTTGGTCCATGTAGTCCGTGTGATCTGTGTAGATGGACGACCGAGCCGCCTGTTTCTGATCGATCTGTGTGTATGTCGATCCGATTCCGGGTATTCTTTTCAGCTATATGAATCCTGGAACTGTTCAATTGTCTCGTTAGTTTTCGGAATAGATTTCGTTGCGCCGACAAGTAGTGACATTGGCTGCGTGTTCAGCAGACAAATTAGTGTGGTTCTTTAGTATAATTGGTCCGTGCCTTCAGTTCTTCTCCGAACTTATAAATATGCCAAAAAAATTTAGTAAATCTTAATACATATTTATTTAAATCAAAATAACAAATTTGTATATCAAATAAATATGTGTGTTTATTACATTTAATAAATATTTATTTAAAATTATTCAAACAAATATTTATTAAAATTTAGTACTTTTTTTCAGTGTGTCATCCAAACCAATTCTAATGAAGCACCATCGAGCACTTATTGCTTTATTTGCTGAACGCAGTCATTGATGCACAGAAAGAACGATTTCTTTGTTGAAGCATGTAAATATTTATCTAAATACAGAAAGAAATTTTGTTGGACCATCAAACTGGTTACATGGAATGTCAAAACTTTTTGCAACGTTATCGTCCTTTTCGAATTTCTTACATAATTACTTTGATGGTTCAACAAGATTATTCAACAAAATTTTCAGATCTATATCTAGCTAAATTTTTAGATACTTCATTTAAAACCGTTCTTATCGTGTTCGTCGTATAAACTCTATTAGCATGGAGTTTAGTACCAGATCGTCTCCTTCAGAGATATCGCAGCACGAAGACATTAGTATAACAGAATATATATTTTCATCATCTTATCGCGAACAAAATCAACATCAAAAGGGAGTGAAAAACGTAACGCTATCGCGAATGAAAGGGAGAAAAATTAAAAAAATTAAAAAAAAAAAACCAGGCGCGATCGATTACATTGCGTCATCAAACTGCGTTATTTCTCTTTTTTTTTTAGAAACATTGTTTTCACAGAGATTGAAAATAATCTCTCTTTTCGGCGTGCACACAAAACTCTTTCCCTTTGATATTTTACGTTCTGGCGATCAATTTTCAGAGTCACAAAGCGCGTTCTACGCAAATGTGCGTCGGTCGTGTTAAATATATCTCTTTAGCATGGATAAACGCCGTGTCGCGGTTGTTCGTTATTCATGCCCGGGCTCTCAATCCCTATCTGGCGTGGATATATCAAGGAAAATTCGCGAAATTCGACGCGATCCAACGTGCAACACGCGCGCGAGGATGCACAAGTGCATGCACGGTAACGGTTGCGCGAATTTGCGGCAATTATGTCGGCAGTTCGTTCATTCGCTCGTGAAAATCGCGGAGGAGCGCGTGTTTGGCACCGCTATATGCGGTGATATACGCCGCGCCTTATCGGCTGCAATTTATCGCGATCGCACGTTGCAATAAACTTCTGCGCCGGTTTTACGTGCGGGAGTATCCCATCGCTGGGCTTTAATTGCGCGGCGCCTCCGGTGTTATTTCGCCACGAGCACGACGCCGGCCGCGCGATCAATTCGCCACGGTCGCCACGAACGCGGAGAAAAATTTAGTCGCTCCAATGTACAGGATGTGACGCAAAGATTCGTATCTCGAATGCATCGAGCGAGGATATATACGGCACTTGTAATCGATTACGGGCTCGCATTATGTGCTTCCTTACGAAGAGGAAAAGCATTCTTTTGTTATATAATAATTGACAAACGCAAATAACGAGCGAGAAAAAGGGAATTCAGAGCGGAATGTAAGATCGGAAAAAAATGTATCAAATATCGTTATACGATTGCAGAAAGATATAATGAGGAGGATGTATATAATTTTATTTCAGTCGCGTGAATCACAAAAGAAATTCTCGTAAGATCTCGATTCGAAGAAGGAAAAAGTATACATGTATACCGATTAACCTGCGATTAAATCTCATTAAACTAGATAATGTGGCATGGAAAACATGAGAGTCTCGTATAAAAGTATCAAACGATGTACAACGGTAAAAAAAGAATGTGCAAAGTATGCAATTATTTTTTTTAGCACGAAATTACGTTACACACGAGAGCGTATAATCGTTCAAATATACAGTAAACTATAAAAAGCATTTTGTTGAAAAAGTAATACAAGATGCATAATGATACCCGATATAGAATCGCGTAGATTTATTATCGATTTTTCTGGAGAACGATCGCCGTACTTTGCGACAATCGCAATTATACAATCGGTCGCAATATGTATTTCTATGCAATACAAATTGTTTGGCGACCGTTAAAAATAAATAAGCCATTGAAGCGAGTCCTTTAAATTTTAACGCGGTTTATCCAAAAACCCTTTATTCAGCTACTCTATAAAAAATCTTGGGAGTTAACTCAATCATCATGAATTTTAAGCAGAACCTGCTCTCGCAAAAATTTCAACGTTTCAGATTTTAAAGGTAATTAGTGTCAAATCGATATATTTTAAAAAATTGTGAGGAAAAGTTCTCGCTGGTAAAAATGCCCGATATTAAAAAGTTGGAGAATAAAGGAAGCAATTTGAGAGAGAGATTAAAACGTTTCATAAAAACACACAATTTGAAAGATTAAAGATTTCGGTACACAAAAGAAAGCGCGGTAGATCCTCGGACGCGTTTATACATAAGATAGTCCGTGAACTGATCCATTTATTCGAAAAAGTGTGGTGCATCTCTTGTATTCGTTTATATTCCTCATAAAATCTGTTATTAAAAAAATTGTCGGCATCAAAGTTACTTTCTGCTAACTAATCATGTTGTGTAGTTGCAAAATAATAAAAAGACAAAAAAGATCGGGTACACAAAACTCAGGTAACGGACTTTGTTACTTCGACGTCAAAATGACGTTTCACGTCATTTCGATGTCAAAATAACAACGAATGACGTTACTACCTGAGAAAAGTCTTTAAGATCGATTGTTCTGTTTCCGAGTTATCGGTATTATGCCATGGTATATGGTGTGGGTGTCAATGAATCGAGTCGCTGACGCTGTCAATATATATATTGAGTAGTATATGTTTAATGATGTGACTTCATAATATGTCAAATATGCACAGGTAAATATTCATGTCATTATAATCGACGTGTTACAGTGTGTAATGTGATACGATAGTAGTCGGTTTATAGTAACCACTTCTTTTCCCCTTTCTTTTCTCTCGCGTAATATAATTAAGAACTTAAAATAAACTCTAAAGAATAAACTACATCACTATCGGCTAGCGACTATTTAGCGATAATAATAGCCTACCATGTCTTTTACTAGCGGCGCTCGATGAGTGTGTATATCGTTTTTGTTATACTCTCTCCTCCCACTTATATATATTTCCTTTCCCTGTAATCTATATATCCCCTGTAAATCTGTCGCTCTCAATCCTAAAAGTACCAAGTTCGTAAGCAAAACTCGTGAGGAAAGTTTCTTTTCGTAGCTCGATCTCGTTATCGCTCCAAGTATTTCGATATTCTTACACGTAACAGCGAACCTCGATATTTCTAAAGAAAAAGGGCGCCTCGCTTCGTCAACAATCTCACTACCGAATGGAAAAAAATATATTACCTCTGGCAATGTAAATAGTAAAGGCTTAGTACTTCTAGGATTAATGTTGCCGATTCACGCTCGCTGCTTCGACCGCTCGAAAATGCATCTTCGTTGCGCTTATTGAAAGTTACATCGACTTAATAAAAATTCAATTGATAAAAGCCTCCTCGCGAATGAATCCACTAAGATTCAAATTGCTGCGACGAGACCTTAAGTGCTTCTAGAGACTTCAACGCGTGTTTCTTTTTTTTTTTTTTTTTTTCGCGTGCACGTTTAGCGCTATCGTGTTAAATACGGAGATCAACATTGAAGGAATTAATCGTGTTGAATTATGTCGGAACAAACTGGCAAACAGCTTTGTCGTCGAAACAATTATGACGTGACCGGGACAAGTTTGCGAATTATTGTTCTGAGATTTGTACAAATGGATGAAAGCGCATCAATGGGACAAAGGGCGCGATTACACGGACGATGACGCAAATCCACGACGAGAAGCGGCGTGATCGTTGGTGTGTTCCTCTCGAACAGAGAATTGTGAAGCAGATGATAGTTTCTAGACACACATACAGGCGTCCCACATATACACCTACAGCGTGTACACCAGTGTGATATAGTTACATTAAGAGTGAGTGAGAAGAGTTCCCTCTCGTATTCGTAGAGATGTAATATAAGTTTATATATATATAATAGATGTTAATATGTATAAATATATATATTTTATATATATATGGATGTGCGTGGGTCGTGGTAGTGGTTGTGGTTGTGGCTGTTGTGTTCAGTGTGTGACGGTATAATATGTGTATATATATATATATATCCTATATCTATATAATTTCCGTTGCGAGCAGAGTTCTGAGTCGCGAAGCTCGTGTACATGCGATTTTGAATGTCGTTCGGTCTTTTTCCTTGCTTCCCGCCGGCGGTGAGCGTCGGAAAGGAAGCGCGCGCGCGATGCTCGCCACGCGTCTTTCGCGTCGACGTACCTCTTTGTCGTCTACATTTTTAATATTAATTCCGCTGAATCGTTCGGCCTTTATTTATTTATTTATTTTTTTTCGTTTATTTCCTCGAGATGTACATTCGTCACGTGAAGGTGAGAGTTTCTACTTTGTCGTAAAACGACGGAGGAGAGAGTAAATCGGATTAAAATTACGAGTTACTTAATTTGAAGTTGTTATAGAAATACACAACTCAATGGGATATTAATTCTTATTAAAAGTTATTCACGCGCGAAAGAATTTATCAACGTAATTTAGATCTTGTTAATAGATCTTTAAATTACGCGATGCGTCCAAATCAACATCCACGATTTTATTTCGTTCATCTTGAAGTGTTTATTTCAACATATTTTTTGGGGGGAATATTATATTATTTAAAAAAGTAATAAAAGACATAATGTGGTGTACATCCGCGGTTTCAAATACACCCTTAAACCTCCAAGATAAATCTCAACCCGATTCATTCCCCCGTCGAATTCTCTCGCCAGGCGTTTATCACCCTCACGTGCGTGTTCTACGCACTTCCGCTTTCATTCTCTCCCTCTCTTCCACAAAAGTAACAACCATTCTCTCTAATGGAGCTATTTCTATTTTTCTCGATGCACAAAACACGAGCAGAGATCGCACATTCACGTTGTCCGATCGTGTGAAAGAACAAAAAGCTTTTTTATTAGGCTATACCTGGTCCGAAAAAGGAAATCAATTTCCGGGGGGCGCGACAGAGCTGACGCACGTTTTCGGCCCTCCCCCGGAAAAATCACGCTTGGTCGAAAGGGTTAACAATTCCAGAACTAGATTTCAATACTTTATATTTCATGTCCAGTTTTTTTTTTTTTTTTTTTTTTCTATATATATTCTCATATAGAATCTGTAGATATACATTCTTGGCAAATTCGAAAAAACTGATTCCAAAATAGGAACAGATCATTGTGCGAACTATGTATACAGGGTGCAATTTGTGAGAAACACACGTGTCGTGTCGTATTCTGCTCGATACTATACACATCTCTTTCTGTAATTTTTTTTTTTTTTTTATTTATTCTTATTATCTTTCCTCTTTCCGTGTTGCCTGATATTCGTGTTTGTTTTACGTTCTCCTTCCGTTCGCTTCCGTTTTCCCTTCCGTTTCGGCATTTTTCCTTTTCATCTGAACGGTGGTACATTTGATAGGGTGCACAGGGCTGCTAGGCACAGATAATTGACTCGCAAATAACTCTTCAAACAACATTAGAGCGTACGACATACAAGTATTAATATACACATTACATCGTTTTTTTTTGTTTTCGTTTTTCAGGAGCGACCGCATTTTTGGAGCGTGTCCCGTGTGTCTGAGAGTGTACGTGTCAATTTGTGTACAAGTGCCGACATGTTGCCCGATGCAAGATACTCTCTCACGTTTTGGAATTTTGTTCCTCTGAGCTTTTTTCCGCAATCAATATATGTCAGATTAAAATTTAAATATCGTAGCTCGCGATATAAAGTACTTTTTGAATATTTTATTAGATTTTTCTTGTATATACACAGCAACCGATAAAAGGAGGGAACGAAGATAAAAATTCAGGTCTATATTTTCATAATACTTTTATACAGTGAGAACATCTTCATGCAAAAGTGAAGGAGATACTCTTCTATGTGATAAGAACACGTCCATCAGGCAGCATTGTTGCACGTTATTGTACCTCTCAGCATGAATGTGTACGTGTACTTTTGGTGTGAATAGATCGTTTTCCACGACGTGGCTTACGACAGTTACGGCGCGCTGCGACATGACAGACTATTATGGACGGTCAATGCTTGATTGACGTGGCCAGACTCGAAATTATGGCCAATACGTGGGAATATCGTGTGACGGCAGGGCACATTCCCTGAATGAGCAACTAAATCAAATCAAGCTGAAGAACCGATACGCTGCGAGATTCCGTCTCGGCTCACCTTGGTTCCCGCGATCGCCTTTCCGTGTCGGACTTAATTAATTAAATTAATTAAACGCAAGCTTTCCGGAACAGGAGTTCGCAAACTTGTTCAATCTAAGTCTCCCGCATCCGTACTAATTTCCGTGGCTTCCTCGAATGTAATAATAGCGCGACCCGTACTGTATCAATTGAATGACGGAGCTAATGAATGAGGGGGTTAGTTACCAAATTTAAATTTCAATCGGTAATCACAGTAGTATAGCCTGATTTTCTATGCAGGTTGTTTGGCCATGTATAGACAATTTTGCTGAACACTTCGACGTATAACACACACACACACATACATATGTGACACAATACTAAAAATAAAATAGAGGTAATTCTAATCTTAACTCATGATTTTTAATGCGAATTAAAATCCAATTTGCGTATTATAAGATTACTCGATCATTTCTCGTTCCAGCGAAACGCGTCGGAATTTTAAAAGCTCGTCGCGAAAAAAATTCTACACTTATTGTTGAAAAGTGACACTTACAACGTTCGACGAAATAGCGTTCATATTTGGAGCGTTACGATGCAGAGAAGGGATACCTTCTGTTAAATAAAATATCGCGTCGTCTACCGCGACGTGATCTAAAATTAAAATTAAACGGCGGACGAATCGTGGTGTTACGTGCAATCAATCCAACGGACGTGAATTGCGATCTCGGCATTGGCGATCCAGGGTGGACTATCTTGACGCAGCGGCTGTCGTTTTCGCGTTCCCCGTCGCGTTGTGGTGTGAACTGCGTGTCGTGTGCGAGTGGATGCGTGTGTATAATGCTGGTGATGCACATGATCGATGCGTTACAATAATGTGTATACGTGTACACAGTCAACAAATCTTATTATATCTAATTTGTCTTTTTTGTTTTTTTTTCACGCAGCGATGGGAAGACAGAGCTTAGAGACCCTTCCGGCTCCGATTAGTACAATAACGAGGTGGGGAAAGTCGGGCGGAAACGGGTAAAAAGAGGTACAGGATAAGGGGCGCGAAAGAGAGGGTGGAGCAGGGAGTAATAAGAGACAAGTGGTTCGATAATCGGCGTGCCTCCAATTTTTTTTCACACGGGATATCGAAAAGTAGAAAGAAGGACGAAGGGACACACCGAGGGGTGGGAAAGGGACACTTAGAAACATTGATATGGCGCATGGTAGTGCTCGGGGTGTCTAGAACCTGATATGTAGGAGCAGGTATATGTCACCGGTAATACTTGGGTTCGTTGGGGATCGCTAGAAAGGCTAGAAACCGCTGCGCTTTGAGTTGTTCTGTACCATCTGCCGTGTATCCGAAGATCCGGTTTAAAAAAAAACGGACATTCAAAATCGTATTAAATAAAATTTTTATAGATTTACAGGTATTTTTACGTCAATTAAAATAATTTATAAAATCTTTGTAAGACCGTGATAAACACAAACAAGAAGAAGATAGCCATAAAGCTGGAAACATACTGCCACAGTAATATCACGAATTTAATTGTTTTAACAATTTTTGATTTTTAACGATGATCATAGCTAGTAAAGATTTTAATATTTGTTAAATAAGCGTTAAGCCATCAGAGGTCCATCGATATTCGCAAATTCTCGTAAGTGTTGAGACACGCGTATATCTCTTCACATAGAATCTCGATTTAATAACTCACCCAGGCGTCTAAGATAGGCTTCCACTACAATGCCTTACTGATGAGTCCAGTAGTGGAAGCCGGGACGAAACGCCAAAATTATGTGATATTCTTCGCAATATATAAAGAAATAATTAGAAGATCTAATTATTTACAGAATTTAAAAAATTATTATATATGTCGTTCAAAAAACACGATTAAGATCCATGATGCTATGATCATAAAATAATTTTTTCTTAAAAAAAAAAAAAAAAAACTATTCTGTCATTCTTTTCAATGATGAGTTTGTCATTCTTATTCATTTTGCAGATCATAACAATCATTTAGACTAATATTCTTCTTGCTTTCATCGATAAGTTTGCAAAATTTTAACGCTCCCTATTTGCAAGCAAAACAATAAATAAATCCGATAACGAGAGACAAGGTCGATCTGGAGGAACTAAAAGGGCACTTTCTTCGTGCACAAAAGAAATCAAAGCGCACCGGTATTAATACCTTTTCGCAATACCATTAATTAATAACAATATTAACGATATGTACCTACGCTGCATCAACTACCTAAGTATCTAACTAACGAGCATTAACCTAACGCCTTAAACGCAACGTCCATTTAACATACTTATTCAGCCCCGGCTCTCGCAACGCGGCCGAAGGACTATAAATAATAATCGTTAACACTAATAATAAAGGTAATGATAATTACATTATCGAGATAATTAATCAATTGAATTTCTCATGCGATTGCAAATATATACATATAGATAGGATATGTATTATTAAGATCTAGAACCAGTTATTATATCCATAGCTTCCTCTCAAAGTTACAATTAATTATCGACACAGATGGCTTCACTTTTTACAACCTCGAGTTCGGTGTGAGTGTATTATGTATGTACGCGTGTATCGCACGTGTATCTGTGTGAAATAACGTGTAGTCGTGCTTACATACACAGTGCTATGTATAACTTCTCTACTTGGAATACTGTACCGTTTACAGGATCACTACGGGCTACCAAATTATAATTTGATTTTGTACACGTTTAGAACCTGTTCACCAGAAGATGTCACCGCGAGAAATCTATCTCGCACTATCGTATTTACGCAATGTATTTTATTTACTCCGCGATTAACGCATCGATTACGTTCCTCGTGTATCCACCACAGTGCTTTATTTAATTAGGTTCACTATATAAGCGCGACACTTAGCGCGAGAGAGAGAGTACACGAACTTACTAATAGGGGGGGTCCTCTTCGTACCAAAAAAAAGAAAAAAAAAAAACAAGAGTAAGCTATGTACATCCATTCGTCCACTAGAAAGAGACGCGCGATTAATCTTACATATCGTAAACGTATGTCTTTTCTATGTCTATCTACGTGCTACCCCTCCCCTCCTTCTGCCTTCAACTGCAACAGCAGACTCCCGAGGATTACGAGGATTTAGAATATATTATTCGCTCGAGTTTAAATTTCTCGTGGTCTACACCGCTTCGATCAATCAGACGGGCCCCCTTATGGCGACAGCGCAGTAATCTTTTCTTCAGTAAGCACCGTAAACAGATTTAATTCTGTTAAAGGAACGTTCGTCTCTATCGTCACTTTCCGTCCCACGTCGACAGGATTAAATCTCTCAATGATGACTACGCGAAAACGCAAACCCTGATGTTACACGTTATATAAAACGATCGAATTGTCCTTCACGTTTTGTCCGTCCGCGGACACATCTGTCGTCGTTTTCCCCGATCGTAATTCCTTCAATACGGCGCGCAATCACGGTACGGTACGATATATAATCCCCCGGGAATTCTGCGGCATCAGTTCTGCAACACCCGTCGTAGGTGTTCCCGTTCGAGGGTTGATATGCAAGCCACGAGTTTCTCGCCCCCTTTTTTACACGAGGCTCGTCATCTTCTGATGCACAGTACTCGAAATGATATATAGTATACAATATATTTGTTTAAATGTTACGTTACGCGTATCTCTTTAGATTTAACCCCTTTCCATCTGGCCAATCACTATTGCGACATAAACAGAAGGTTATCCTTAGGATATTTTTCGTCAACTACGATATTATCTACGTCCTTTTGTTCTTATCTTGTTCTTCTCCACTTCGAACTAATCTGTAACTCTCGTTTAATGCCTAATCATCAACCTCGTCTACAAATCGCCAAGTCTAGGACTCGGTCCGCGGTTCTTGGTTTCTCTTTATTTAGCATTCCGTTCTTAATGTACTGACGCAGAAAAGGATTAAATATAAAAGGTCGATCGTCAAGTGATAGAGAAGAGGGGGAGGAGGGGGGACACACACACATGGAACTCCATCCCCGTTTGCGCGTTTTCGCACCGGATCGAAAATGCGGCGACCGGGACGAGTGCGTGTTAAGCGAGCGTTCGTTGTAAATACGTTCTACGTACGTTCCTTGCTTTACCGGAGTCTTAGCGCGCGGGTAAAGTGTCAGAAAATAAGCGATAGTCCGGTTGCACGTGCTCGATCTCTCGGTTCAGCGAACGTTTCTTAAAACGCGCGCCCATTCGGAGCAAAATCCTCATCGCATGAGAGTGTCGCTCCGTCGAGATGTCGCGGAAAGCGAGATATTGCTGCTATACAATTTCTCAAAAAGGAAAATATGTTTCCCTCTTTCTCTTTCTTTTCTAAAAAAAAAAAAAAAAAAGAGTAAGCTGGAAATACATCTACTTGTATCTGTTGGGAAAACAGATGCGATTGGTTTCATGTTCTCTCTTTCCTTGCTTTTTTTTTTTTTTTATTAATTTATTACGTATAAATAAAGAAATATGAAAACACGTAAAGATAAAAATGCGAGTAAAGTAATAATAAATTCTATTAATAAGTTACATATAAGAGAGAGAAATTTTAATATTAAATTGAGTAGAAGGAAAGAGAGAGACTTATTTGCGCGAATAGTATTACAAAACTATTTTCTTAATTATTTTTGACTAGTGTGATTTATATTTAAGACAAGTTTCTTTAGGAGAGGTTAAAAAGAATTTTATAAATTGTTTTCTAAAATATGTAAGGTTGAAATCGAATGGATTTCTTACTCGAAAGCAGCCTCGAGAAATTATATGACAGAATAATATTTCATCTCGAATATTCATCGAATGAGTATCGAGTACGCAGCGACAAACACTCTTGATTTAAACGCCGTACTTCGCATCACATAAATATATATATATATATATTTTTATATATATTTATCTACAAAACTGTATGATATGATTACACGTCCTAATCTGCTTAAAATCTAATTTGCCTTACGTCTTAGGTCCTGTTTTACTAAATTAAAATTTCGAAGGGCTCCTCGGATAAAATGTGATGCTTACTCTCTACGAGCGGCCTAAATTTTACACATACAATTACAGAATAATAATAAAAGTAATATTAATAATAATAAAAATATAAGAATGTGTGATGTAAAACAATTTTTCGCTTCTCCCCCGGAGAGACGAGTATCGCCCGAGATAAAATAATCTATATATCATTAGAGACACGAACGCAACCGTGAGTCCAAGTGCGATAACGAAACGACGAACGCGACGTGTAAGTGAAGTGGCGCGCGTCGCTTTAGCTTAGTACCCTCTTGGTTGCTCATTGTATTTTTGCATTCGCATTCGCGCGTTTCTCCCCGATACGCCGTCCCTTATATGACGGACAACGGTCTCAGCCATCCTCTTCGCCGTCGGCGATCGTCGTGGGGATCCTCCCCGTAGGTGTTCGCTTGGCCGAAGCCCTTTTTTTTTTTTTTTTCTTAAAATGGTACACACAGTTTATTCCCTAATCGTATTATAACAAATATTGCCTCGAATATAAACTTTGTATCCTTATTTAAATTATATCTCATTTGCATTAGGTCTCTCTTTCTCTCTCTATTTCTCCCACTCTTTCTCTCCCTCTCTCTCTCTCTCTCTCTCTCTCTCTCTCTCACGGACAATGGACAAAACGGCGGGTATTGATATTCACGCATCTCTCAAGGGCGCGCGCGTTTCGGCCCTTATTATCTTACGTTACGTATGGCCGAGAAGTCAAAGAGTCTATTTATTTTAGTTTAGTAATAGAGTCGTTTGGTTCGCTTCGCAAAATTTGTTCGGAGATCTAAAACCATTCTTATAAAAACGCCCCTCGGCCCGACAAAATATTACCGAGGGACACTAATATATTGTGTGTGTGTCGTCGACGTTCATTGTTCTTTATTATCGTGTGTATGTATGTTTTTATTCTTCTTTTTTTTTTCGCTTCAGTATATAAAATTCTCAATTCGCAGTCCACAATCTGATCAAAAATGTACGAGTGCCACGCGGCGCTCGTTCGAGCGTGCGAGCACCGATACGTGTCGTCTCGTCGCAACCTGAACACTACAGCTTCATATGGGAGGGGAGGGAAGATGGGTCGGGGATTCCTTCGTTTATTCGATTTGAGAAGCGGAGATGTAAGTGAGGACAGTGGAAACGATTTAATCCTCTTAATTGATAGCAGTCTACACGATTTTATAGCATTTAAGACCCGCGAAAAGCCTCGCACGAAAGAGAACCGAGGAGCAATTGAAAGACTTTCGCGTTGTCACCCAGTGTAAAAAGTCAGCAACGTGACGAACAATTACGTTGCCTCACGTAACGTTCGACCGTGGAATTAACTCTTATCCGGGTAACCGGAGTCAACATAATTACATTCTCGCGCGGGTAAACTTTTTTTTCCCCGCAAAGAAAATCGATATCATTTTCTTCAACTAAAAATGTCATTTATAAAAAATGGTGATGTTTTATTTTTCTTCTCTTTAAATTATAAATTCTGAAACTATAACGCAACAAAGTTTAAGTTCAAAAGAATATATGAATGCATGTTAAATATACATAATTTTATGTAACAATTACTGACAAATTATATGTATAATTATATAATTATCCTTAAATCTTTTTTATTTTCTGATACGGAGCAAAATCGCAATCGTATCATAATTAAAATAAAATTAGATTCGGTAATCTCTATATAACTACTTGGTACAACAGCATGGTAACTCACAAAGCAAAAGTAATGTACGTAAGTGCTTAGCTTAAATTCGTTCGTAGATTCAATTATGGGCCTAATTAAAAATCTCCGCGTTCTTTAGATGTTCTGTAACAGTAGATTAAAGAACTTCAGTAACAACAGGTAAAAGAATAAGTTCAAAAATTGTAGAGAAGAACTATGTACAAAAGTTGCTTTATGTGAATTACAATATTGTTGCGACAAACCTTTCAGTGGATGAAATATCGCTACGTTAATCTGTCAAAGAGTTCTACTGGGTAATCATTATATGAATTACAAAATCAGGTTATCCGGATGAGTGTTAAAACATTAGCGTTAATGTAAAAAAAAAAAAAAAAAACGGATGTACAGTAAACGGTGAGAAAAATATTGTCGCGCGACACTTGTCGCGGACCGGAGCTTATCACGATGATAAGAGCGATGCGTTATGCAGTGATACTCAAAGCGGATTGGCTGCGTTCTCGCAGGTCGCGCGCAGTTTTCGGAGCACGATTGATTCTGATCATCAGATTGATTCCTTCGAACACTCTCCTAAAATTCTATTCCCGTGTTTAATAAGTGGTCGCTGAAAAATTCTCCGGTTCATTTATTGGATCCCACAGAGTATGGTCGTCGAGGAGCGCGTGGCTCGGCTTCAGAATAAATGTCGTGGCGTCGCGCGCGCGCGACGCCGTGAGTTTGGGTGAGTCGATTATGAGACGCGAACGAACGAACGAGAGAGCGTCTCGTCGCGGTTGTGAGAATGCCGAGACGTCATATATACGTCCGGGCTTCGCGGAAGCAGCGCCCACCTGTCTGCTTCGCGAGCAATCACGAGAGATTCCGCACTTTTCGCACTCGGCACGGCTTCCAGTTTCCACGAATCGCGTTCTTCCGAGAGGATTTTCTCGATCTTCTCAGCTGCCCCCCTCTTCTGAAAGGTTCGATCCTCTCCTTGAGCGATTCCTCTTCCGAAAGAGTTGAACCATCCTCGAGCTATTCTGCTACCACCAAAGAGATCTTACAGAATGGTACCTTCTTGATGGCCATCCGGAAATGGATTCCATCTTGTTTCAGTCATTTTACGAAAGCTCTATCACCACTCGACCATTCCTTTTCTGATAGATCGTATTTTTAACTCTCTTCCGAGAGGTGTCTTCAAACTTTCTTGAACGATTTCTCTTACGAAGGAACTAAACTTCCTGCGAGCTGCTTCTTTTCCAAGACAGCTTTACTATCGTCGAGCCATTCCCATCTCTTTCGATCCATCTCTCTCTTTGCTAATGGAGTATTACCTTCTTCTCTCATCCAACAAGTTTTTATCCTCCGATCGTTTTTTCTTTTTTTTTTTTTTCGAATCGTTTCCTCTTGTAAGAAGGTTTCGCAGCATTGCTTCAGACGGTTCTCATTTTTTCAAATTGTTCAGCATCAGCGCCGAGTTGTCGAGTGAGAAGTTTCTACGAAAATCGCGTGCATGGTTCCTCGTGAAACGTACCGATTTACTTCCAAGCCCTTTGATATGTATGCGCGTCGGAGGCTGCTAGTCTCCGAGCTATTTACAGGAGTCTCCAAAATTGGAACGCGGCGCGTACGTGTCATCCCGTCTCGCTCTTCCCCACGAGACACGCCGCGAAAATCGTGACCAGCCGGCCGCGAAGGATTTTCCCTGCGACTTTAACAGTACCAATGCTATTCCGATGTTTCCTTCGACGTGTCGTTGCACTTGTACCCCACCTCCCGTTAGACGCCAAGTCCCGTGTCCGACCCGCGTTGACAACGTGTCTCTAGTGGAACACGGTGCTATTAGGCGTTAAGTTACACACTGTACCATCGAAAACTGTCCCAAGCCTTCGACCACGTCGGAATGAAGACTTTAAGAGCGCGTCCAAGAATACACGCGACTCTTTCCAAACCCGGTGGACCTCGGCGGACAGCCGCGGAACGACTGGTTGTGTCTCACCGTCTGTTGCTTTCGATCGAAAATAAACGACATTGCGACATGCATTTCCTTCTCGCTGCCGGGATGTGTGTCTCGATTGTTCTTCTCATTTTTGGAGAGTCCATTCTCGGCCGATCTCACGTGCATTCGTCTCACCCACCTGATTTGTGGGCCCGCCGTATTTAGTAGGGCCAGAAGGTAGGCAATGGAGGCGGAGGTGGTGGAGGTACGGTTGGATAGAGGGTTGGAGTGGCTATTAGGAGACAGGTGGGTGGGGGCAATGGTGGCGGTACTGGTGGCGGCGGCGGTAGGACTGGGGACAGCGTTATCGCTGCGGCTGCGGGGTGCAGGGCCGTGCCCGCCGTCGCGGGGGCACACAACGGGTGCAGGGCGGCGAGTGAGGGGCGCTGGCGCTGACGCTGACGCTGCTGGCCCTGGACCTCGCCGTTCTATTCCGAGTCCTGCTGCATTTTGGCATGGCCATTACCAGCGGAATTGCTCGACACGCTGCCGCTGCTGGGAGGGAAGCTCGTGGGTATGGTGCGCGATGACGAGAAACAGAGTTTCATGATGTAGGGGAACTTGCCGTCTGTAACAGATAAGCACGGCGAGGGGATCGCCTTGTAATGTCTGGCTGCGAAACTCGCTAGCGAAGGGACTGTCGAAACGACAAGATCGCTCAAGTGTCAAACGACATTCCTTTCAAGTTCCTGGAGTTTGACAGTTTTCGCTAGCTAGCAGAATTATTGGAGAAAATCAGAGCTTTGAATGAGTTATGTTTTGTGATCCTATTCATTAATTATTACGATGTCGCTGTTAATCTTGACTATCATCTCGTTTATATTTCTCACCAAGGGATTGATTAGAGAGTTAAACATTTCGGGAGAATAACAAACTGATACATATTATACATGCATATAAAAAGTTTTCTTAAAATCAATACTTCTTCAACAACTTTTATGTCCACAATAATTCGTTCCCTTAGCTTTAGTTTTCGATATAAAAACGAATCGCGTTAAAAATTGTATAAGAGGAGTATAAACGGAAACTAAGCGAGCTTCTATAGCACGAAGAGAATCGTAAACCTGAACGAGAGAAGTGAAATCCAAATCTAAATCGGACGAGTAAACGCTAAATTCGCATCAGGACCAACTGCGGGATATCATAATCGCGTAAAATTTTCACGACTACTATCTCACCAAGAAACGCCGCGCCAGAGAAATCTGAGTTTTATGATAGTGCGCGATCGTATGTCGATACTTACTGCTGTTCTCGAGTGCCGTGTGATTGCATTCCATGATAGCGGCCACCGCGATACCAACACTGCTGAACTCGATCAGACCGGACGACGATCGTTCAGACTTGAGAGGGAACAGCTTGATCGTCGTCGGTGCCTCGATGCCGCGCTCCACAAACACGCGATTCACTGTTTCCTCGGTTAGATCCGGTGGGGTGTTGAAGAAGTGAACTATCTTCGATGGTGGTTGTATTCTGTTCTTATTGGCCATCGCGGGATTCAGGAATCTGCAACGACATATTGAAGATCGGGTATTGTAGACTTCATTGAAAAAAGCGGCTTCTATCGAATAATTACGTTTGCATCAAGAAATTACACGGTTTTTCGGTTGATATATATATATATATATATTTTTGGATTAACAAGAAAGATCCCTAACTTGAGCATTCAAAAATTAGGAATGTTTGGGAATACGTTATACGATGTCCTGATGCTATTTTTTAGTTATGTTATGTGCTATTTTCTATTGGCTACTAAATGCATTTTAAACAGACAAAATAAACCCTTAAAAGTCGGTTTATTTTCATTTTTGTGTTTTATTATTTCCTAACAAAACAAAGTAAAACAAAATATTTACACAGAAAAGAAAATTTTTAATAAAATTTGTCAACTATTTATTTATTTGATATTGAAAAACTTTTCAATTGTTTAAAAAATTATTTAAAAATATGTATAAACAAAAGCAAGGTTACTTTTAGGAATTAATTGTACCCTTTTAATGTAAGTTCACATAACAAAAAATAGCGTATTACATTTTAGGATACTGAGTTATCGTCAAAATTTTATTTAAATTTCTGAGTTGCAAATATTTTTTTTGTAATTTTTGTCAACTGGAAATATTATTGATAAAAACTGAATAAAAAAAATTATCATCATAGCCAATATGTCAGTTGATTCGTTCATCAGTGTTTAAAAAAGAGAATAGAAAACGCATTTAATATTTTCGTCCAACTTTTACGATGATTAGATAGGATAGTATAGATACACTAAATTTGGAGTATCAGTAAATTCTAAAAAGAAAGTTTAATCATCTGTATTAATATTTTCCATGTACAAAAGCTTATTATTTAAACTTTTGTGCATTTGCAGTATTAATAAATAAAGTTAATTAAACTTTCCTTTTAGAATTTACAGTACAAAGATTTGTACTTTTTCAATTATAAATTTTATTAGTGTACGAAGTAAAATTTAATATTAAAACAATATAAAACTTTATACATTTACAAAAATTATTTTCAATACATTATATCTAAAGAATTGTGATTTTATATTATAGAACAAAGAATCGTGGTTTAAATATTATAGAGTTTCCCAAGTTTTGAGCGGCAGTGGTACTTCATCGTTCAAAGAGTTTTAAACTAAATAAAATATATATATATCAGGGTATTTGAGAGTTGCAGAAAGCTGCAAACGGATAGTTTCATCATCTCAAAACACAAAGAAGTATTATCGGAAGAAAATTAAAGAATATCGTAGCGTTGCTCTTTATTCCTTCTCTCTTCGCGAACAGCTTTGATGAAGCCTCGAGGGGAATACGTCTGCCTCCGGTGTGGAATTGCTCCCTTTTACGTTCCGTGCAATATCGCCATCTTATTCTCAACAAAAATGTCAGCTTACAGTTCCTAGGCCCTCAATTACGTGAAGGAAAGCGGATTTCCACACGGAGGAAGGAAAATGTCCTGCGGAGAGAACATTTCCGGCGCACAGTTTGTCTTTCGTGAGCTTTAGGAAACTTCTTGCGATTGACTTCTTGCAATCAGAGCTCACGCGCCCCAAAGCGGGGACGCTGGCCTCCTTGCGGGTGATTAAGTTTTTCATCAGTCCGAAACGTTTCGCTGGGATCTTATACTCTTTAAAAACACGCGTATCACGCGAAGATGTGTTTTCTCACTTTGTTAAATTATTCAGTTTAATGAATTACTTTGCCGTGGGACATGCTTGAGTAAAATTTAAATAAGCTCTTTCAGAATCACCTTAAATAAATGAGGCGCCAAGACGATAAGTCGAAAGTAGAGAGTTTTAAAACGAAAGGAGGAGAAAGAAAGTCCACGGGGAAATTTGGAAAATTTTAATTTTAATAAATCGCTTGTACTAACGCGTTCATTGCAACGTTCCATTATTGAGCAATCATTATTTTTGAACAATGAGTGTAATTAAGTAAGAAGGGAGACAACATTCTTTTACAAAATCATAATTAATCCGGTTTTTCTTAAAGGCCGAAACGTTTGTTTTTAATCATATTATATCATTTTAATATATAATACAGTTATTATTACTGTTGATATATATTTATTTAAAATAGATACCGAATTTATATTCATTAGAGATTCTTTTACTTGCAGAAGAATTCGAATTGTTTAATTCGTTCTTGTTGTATCACTTTTATACACGCCGCTTTTTTCGAATACAGATATAAAAAAGATCAAATTTATTTTCCCCGACTACGCGATTTTTCCGCACGAATGAAAACTTCGTCAGAGGATGTTTCCGCGCACTTTCCGTAATCCGCGCCAGCACAATCGGACGAGCTGGAACTTAATCGGCGAGCCGGATATCATCAGGCACGCCCTTTCAAGCGACCGATGGGTGGCCAGTGGCACGCCGGTCCAGACACGAAATCGCAGCGGTGTCGTTAGCTCCTATTCAACCTTTAGATTTGATTCTTCCGCTCGAGCGCGTCCGCGTCCCGGAGCGTGACCGAGGACAAGGTCCGCGGCGGTTCCAACTTGGGGACCGTGGAGGATTTTCAGTGTTCACCCGGAGAGCGGAGAGAGATTTAAATCGCGCTCGTTTACGTGTCCTCATTTAATTAGTCTCCCGAGTTTAATCTCGCAGAGTGCCGTCGCAATTTGCCGAATCGCACCGTACGCGTCCCGCGTTCTTCGGTTGCCGTTCCGTTGCCCTGTAAGAATCATGCGGAGGGATGACGATGGGAATAGGTTGATAAAGGTGGACTGCACTATCAAAACACCCGTACTATCTAAGATCAATGATTTCTGTGTGAAAGGTATAAGACACGTCAATTTATTATGAACCAATCGATACATCTGACAGGAATGTAATCTTGGAAAGCAGGGAGCGAAAATGGTATTCCGATACACTTGATTGCCTGTAATATGTAACAGAATAACAGGGATGTTTTTGAGAGCTTAATATATTTGTTGCTTAAATAAAAATCTATCAGAAAGGACAATTCTCATAGAAATTGGACTTCAGTGGAACTGACTAAAAATCTGACATGTGTAGAACTGTCCTTCTGAAAAGTCATCAAAAAGGTACAACTCGCTATAAGCACTTTTCGAAACTGATAACTAACATCATATTTTCAAGAAGTAACGAGAGGTATATTTCTACTCTTTATTATTTGCATATTTTATTCCACGTATACTTTTAAATAAAAAGCTATAAATTGTGGCGTAATAGTTTATAAAAACTTTTAATTTAAACACACATTGCTTTATTTATAATTACATTAATTACTTCTATTTTCATATAGGTGCTGAAGTATGGCGAAAGTTTCATCAATTACTGGCGCTTGCAACGAAGTAATTTTTCCCGATGCATCGCAGAATCTAAAAGCGAGGCGTTAAATACGAAGCCACGATAGATCGTTTTACACCGCACAAATTTGTCACGTGCGAGTTCGCGGATAAAACGTGCAATTAAATGGCGAGGAAAGAAACAGTTGCCGAGAAGACTTGAAGGTGTGCCATCTTCGCGATGGGAATTTATATACGTATAAGGTATATACTCTCCTCTCGCGCGCTTCGTATACATATACATGTAAAAGCGGGAAAATATCACGATGGGAGAAAGATCAAGCGGAGATAAATGGTCTTCAACGTACGGATGCGGGCGAGTTGAGCGAGAAAACGACAAGAGAGAATAAAACGAGGTAAAGAAAGTTGACGCGCGCGCGCGAGGACTCACCTGTTATTCTTGCTTCCCGTGAAGTCCTTGAAGCTTGCTGACTTGTCGGGTAGAATGTAAGGGTTGGTTACGTCCGATAGGAAGGCCTGCTTCGAGAAGCCGAGCTGTAGCCTGCCGTCCGTCCCAATCGTGACGTTGTTCAGGTTCTGCAGGCACCGTTCCACGGCTATGCTGTCACCCATCTGTATCATCGCGCAGCCCTCCTTTGTTTTCAAGAATTTAACCTGCGATAAAAAGACAGAGAGCCTTGAAGTTTACAGCTTGGATAGCACAAGATCGTACAGTGCTCATGGAAAGTGCGAAATGACGAGTGCAAAACGGTTCTTTAGGTGTGTTCTTTGGGAGATGCTGTTTAACACTATTCGCGTCATTCTATTTTTACGTTCATTAGACGTAGGATGGAATGATATAAATAGTGCTAATAGCGTCTCCTTGAACGCCCACATTAATGGTAATTTATTAGAGAATTACAGACCGGTATTCATAATTGATTCTTATTTCGAGACATTAAGGCTGTGATATACCGAAGCATAACACACAGTATGACATAGTAGTAAGCAAATCAGCCAATCGTTATACAGAGACGTTAGTCAATAACGTAAGTAATAGCAAATTCAAAATATTGGTTTGTTTTCTGCTTTACTGCGTAAGTTATTTTGTGTGCCGTAGTCTCAAATAATTTTCAAAAAGCTGATAATCTTTTAAGATTTCAGAAATATATCATGATGATCTTAATTCTTTGATGTCTCTCTGGATGGGTATCATATCTTTTTTTTTTTTCTAATACTTTTTCCAATGCTTTTCCATAATCGCTTATAACTTCTTTTATCAATAAAGATATATACATTTATTTGATACTGTTGTGTTTCTTAATGTCTTTAATGTCTAACGATTCAATTAAAAAAGGAATTGTTTAAAATAGATTTATTTTTATGAAAGTTACAAACAACTGAACTGGGTTGGATATACTATGTATAAGTATATATGTCTTTCGTGGTGCGGTACAAGTTAAATGTAAAAACTAATTACACAAATAGGTCAAAGTATAATCGATTGTGTGTAGTCGCATTGGGGAGAGAGTATATTACTCCGACGTTTAAATCACTCTCCGTGTTTAATCAAAACCCATGTGTTTAATGAAGGAATTTATGATCCGTGCAGCAGTGCGCGGAAATTTCGCTCTCGTTAAATATAAACACACGCGCTCTCGCTGATCCTTGTTAAACATATAAACGTACACGGAACCTGGAATCTGTCGGTCGTCGTTAAACGTAAGCACGGTGTCGTGTAAGGGACGTCAACGGTCCCTGCCCGTGTTGCCAAGTACCGTAGCGATAATTAAGTCATGCGACCCTTTTGTTCGGTCCCGCCAGCTCCATTTAACGCTCTAAACACGCACTACGGGCGTCGCACACAAAGGTTCAGGAGAGAGAGAGAGAGAGAGAGAGAGAGAGAGAGAGAGAGAGTTGGGAACGCGGGGAGACAAGAGGGCTGGTGATCTCCGCCACCTACCTTCGTCACATTGCCGTACAGGCAGAACAGGTTGAAGAGCTTGTCGGTATTGACTTTGTCCGGTTGTAGTCCGTATACCATCATGACGGAGCCCTGCGTGCTGGAGGGCGGTGTTTGGCCCAAGGTGGGAACATAACCCGGTCGAGGTGGTGTGGGATGTAACGGCTCGCGGCCGCTGAAATCGCTCTTGATCCCGTACCGCTCGACGTACGGCTCTGCATACGTCGCCGGCCCGTTGAAGTTCTCCTCGTAACGATCGTGGCCAGCACCCGGCGGGAAGGTCACCTGCGGCGTAGAACCTGGAACCGCAGATGCACACACCGAACTACAGATGCGGACGAGTGAGATAAATGAAAGCGCGCGCGCGAAATACCGCTGTCAGCGGTTATTCATCGTCACCGTGACGGACACGCGTTGTTCGGCGGAAGATCGGTACGTCGCCGAGTTTCGTATCGGGTACACGTACCAACCTTGCACGAGAACGCGATACGGTCGCTTAATTCATGATAGCTCCGGCTATAGCCGGTATTCGATGCATGAATTATATAAACAGCAGAGTCAATTTATTTTTTCTCTATTTCACTTAAGTTAAAAAAAATACTTAAGTTTTATATAAGGTATAGGATAATAAAATTATTAGTGCGTTGGAGAAAAGGGAGACGCTGAAACACAATGAAAGAAGAAACTATTTTTCTAAATATTTATATTTTGCGGCGAAGAATACAATAATGAATCATAATAAATCTTATTCAAAACGAAAAGCTGTAAGATATTAAGAATAGCGTTAATTTAAGAATTGCGTTTTCGCTAAAAATCTATTTCCTATTTATTTTATACTACTGTATTTTATTCGCTTTCTTCCTATGAGATTTTTTTAATTGTATAAATATAAATTTCTAAAAGCAGATTCCCGCCGAAGATTTTCCCCGTTTAAGAAATTAGTACTTGGTTAAACTAATGCTTTTTAAATGGAAAGAGTATTTGTGTGGCAAGAATCTGCTCTCCGGAAGCTATTCATAAGTTCGTAGAGTTTAAAAATTTATGTTTCTCACAGAAAACCGGCGAATAAAATTATAATAATAGAAAATAGATAGAAGCGAGAAGAAAATCAAATTAAACAATTCAACCCTCAACTGGAGTAATTCGAGCTAACAGCTCTATTGGAATGGTAATGCAACGCTTTGTCGGCCGCTGTGTATAGCCGTGTATTAAATGTTGCGACAAATGGTGTCGATTCAGAATGTTGGAGGACTATTGGGAAAAGTGTGTTGCCATGCGGCCGTCGGTGAGCTACGATAATGTTTTCCACTATCGGATTACAACTATCGCGCAACAAGAGGCTCGTAGTAAAGCGATTTCGATTGCAGGCGCGCCATGTTACGTACGGTTCATCGATTTCCTGTCAAAATCGCAACGGGATCGCGGTCACTCGGCGTTGACTTACGGCGACGGTATTAGACCTGCGCTGTATCGAGGAGGAATTATTTTCCCGAAGTCAATATTAGGTGCTCAACAGTTTAGACGCTATATACAGAAGAAGATTGCAGTCCGTCGCCGCGCCGGCTGCAACAGTTCGAATGCAGGTCGATGCAGCAACAGTGTCACGAGTCACTTAAAGTTTAAACGATTGTCCACAATAAAATTTCAAGGCGTGAAACTTAAGCTTTCAAACTCCAGTTGTGAGAAATTGGCCAATCGCAGTCGAACGTGAGGAGAACGATTCGCTATGATTGAATTCCTAGGACGAATTCACATCGATGTCAATTTCTTACAGCTTGAGGTTTAAAGTTCTTATTATTGTAGACGGCCGCTTTACGCGACGATTTTGCTTTTGTATTGTTATATTGTTAAATCCGTCTATCTCACGTGTTTGACACAAAAGCGTTCTTTTTAACGTCTTTTTAATGATATCACGAGAGAGAGAGAGAGAGAGAGAGAGAGAGAGAGAGAGAGAGAGATGTGAGAATTTACACAATTATTATAGTAGCAAAAGGTGAGAAACTGTTTCCGTAAAATTGTTCGATTTATAGATTTCAAAGTTTACATGTGCAACTTTTCGAATTCTAACCTTTGAATTTTACTAAATTTTTAATGCGCGTAATTCTATGTTATTTTCCATAGTTTATGATTCTTCTATAATAAACGTTTTCGAAAGATTCTTTGTGTAAAAATTTCTTACACATTTCCCAATGATTTCCTTCTCTCTAAATCATTTTTCAGTTGAAATACACGTGTATGTGCATTTTGTAGGAACAGCAGTTCTTTCAATTTTCTGCTCGCAGCCTATTCATTGTCGCAATTAAAGCCACCGAATTTGAATTGCACATGCTGTCGTTACGAATGCTATTTGGATTACGAGTGAATTCGCAGAGTATTCCTCTGAGAAATGTGGCAGGTACGTTTGCACTTGGCCTTTTATTAACATTTAACTTCTGTTGAAGAGTAACAAGTTCTGCGTGCATTACGCTGTTCTATAACGTCGTATAGGTGAAATTTCTTCGATTTAAGAAATTACGTATATTATATAAAACCTTTTCCGTGAATAATTTTCATGATAACTCCATTAGCGCGTATTCCGCACAAGAAAGGTTCCTCGAAGATAAATTTTTCCTCCCATTCGCTACATTCTCTTCTTTACACGTGTTCGCGAAAAACCTCTGCGATGGCCCGAGCCATCTATTTTCCGAACCGGTGAGCTTAATTTGGTCATTAGGTACGAACAGATGGGATGGTTGGATGGGACAGACGGACAAATAGACAGACAGGTACTCACCGTACGGTTGAGGCGCGGCGCCGTATCTTGGCTCAGCCAAAAGGGGAGCTGGCCTTCCATTTCCTGTCGCGTCGTTTTTATGTGTGCTCGAGCCTGCAACAGAACGACAGTTCGTCGATGAGACTATAATCACCTTCGACGGATACGTCGCGTAATCCCACGCGGTCTCACCGAGGAGACAAACGATGCGAGAGCCAAATGTCGCCATTTATCCTGGCGTTCCCTGGCAGTTTCGACAAATTTCCGGTGGGAATCGCCGAGCGGAGGAAATACAAGGGAAATACGAAGGGAATGTAAAGCTTTCGTATTAATATATTTACATTTAACCTCGTACAAATGCGTTGGCTGTGACTGTTACTTTGTTCTGAAGTATATATATATAAAGAAACTTGACTCTCGAAAATTTAGATCAGAATGATTGATAATTATAAATATCGATATTTGTTCTGAGATTTAAATACTGAAAGTGAGTACAATTTATCGCAAACGCTTCGCTTAACCCGGGAATAGTCACCTGGTTCTTTTTTTTTTATCCCAGCGGCAAAAAATGTGAATTGTTGCAAAATGGATTTTGTTTAACACATTTTCGTTCTTTTTTAGTAACATTACATTTTTGTTTAATAATTATCCTTTATAAATCTTGAAATATGCAATTTTATCGAAAACCCGAAATAAAAAAGCGTTTTATTAATTACTGTCTTTATTTTGTAGAAATACTGTCGTAATAAGCTACTTGGCGTGCTTAGTTCATTCGTTTGATTTCCATTTACTTCTTTCAAAAAATTCTAAGCAAATATCCGTCTTCTTCATAGTCTTCTTAAATAATAATAAATTGGAAAACAATCAATAATGTATAATATTACAATGGTATATTGTTAATAAGAAACTTGTAACATATTTATATTTATTAATACTTATCTATATTTATTTATTATCGTAATTAATTGTTTGAAGGCGAATTAAGCAATGTTTAAATTAATTGAAAGTAGTGATTAATTACATGTTTTATTGTTGAACAAATATCTTTTTGACTCTTATATCGCCCTTGACATCATTTTGTTTATTTTTATATACCGAGTCCTCATTTCTTTTCTGTTAATTTGTCGTTAACAAGAGTCATTTTTAATTGGAACGTAAAAATACCTTAGGTGACTGCTCCCGATGGTCTCAAATCGACTACCCGGACGTTATTTACGTTTATTCCCAAACCCACTCGCTCTGGAGTAACGTTTTTCTAACAAATAAAAATTACATCCGAGACATTGCAACGCGCCTCGATCAAGTTGCCTAACAAGAGGTCGTTCCGAAATGTGTCACAGCTCCCTGGATTGTTTAGGGAAGATGGGTGGAGGTGAGGATTACATTCCGCGTAATCCGCGTTTGGTTCTTCGCGCGCGCACCGTGCCGTGCAATCCGTCTATATTAAACTGCGTTACGCCTACATAGGTAATGTATAGTGACACGTGGGTTTCTCATAGAAGTGAGCGCGCGCGAGTTTTGGCAACGTTTTTGGTACCACCCACTCGCGTGGAGCCGAATGGTGCTCGTGCATCGTGTGCGAGCGATATCGAGCTGTTGCTGTAGCAACAACCTATATATCGATCCATCTCTGTCCCACCCTCCCAGAATATTCGATAACGCCGCGTCTGCTCTCGACGCGGTTGCAGCCATCAACGAAGAGAGATGCCTCGTCTTCTCGTTTGAAATAGAACGGTCCCTCTATCGCTCGAGCCGCATCAGCCGCTTGATTGGCCCTTGCCGAGGAGGAAGCAATCGCCTTAACCCTGCTTGATCCTCCCCGAATCGCATTCGATACCACTCCATTGTGGACGTACAGAATCCCAGTAGATTAATTGCTAATTAAGATCAGTATGCTAATGCTGCCGCATATAACTATGTGGGACATGCGCGTCGCGTTGGACGTAATTGTGAGATTGAATCGGGAGATTCGAAGAGCAAAGATGTACGTTCCTCTCCCTGAAGATAAACTCCGGCGACATATAGTCTCTCGCATAGATATTTAAATTATGTTTCAGCATGAAAAGTAAACTGTTTCCTTGAAGTATACAGACAAAAATAGAAATATATTTTGGAATTATTAGGGAAATTATAAATTTTTCTTTCCTAATAATTTTTATAAATGGGGAATCGTGTACGATTAAACTAAAGCAGAGTTCGTTCTTATTTCAAGATCGTCTTAAGTGGTTCTTCGATTGCTTCATGACATCTTAAGATTATACCTAAGACAGTCTTGAATATAAGAATCGACTATACCAGCCCAAAAAAATTATTTATCTCGTCGGCTGTTGAACGTATTTATATAAAAATCCATAATCGAATCCTGATGCATCAATGGCATAAAACAATTCAACAATTCGCAAGATTAAGGCAGATAACAATTGCATGATAATAAAAGCCTGTAATAATAGAACACGTTAATTCCGACATCGCGGAGACGTATCTCCTACTTTCAATGATTACGTGACGCACGAATTATTCAGATGCTGAGGATAGAGCGGCAGCTGTGTGTTTTTCAATAACGCGTGACAGAGAGAACGACGGGGCCGTGTTCCACTTGAGAAATGGCGCACTTGGGCTCGTACGTCGAGAGCCCCCGGAGAGTCTCACGAGTCCATGAAACCCAATATTGGGGTCTCGTGCGGGACCACGAAAATTGCGATTTCGGATACCGGCAGGACTATACGTGAACGTCGCGCCGTGTTTCTCGTCGTGTTTGTCTTTAGTCTGGGAATCTCGAGACAGTGACACGACTAACGAATTTTGCCTTGTCCAGGACGGCGAACGTGAAAACACCGTATCGACAACTTGAAATTGGAACGGATAAGACAGCTCGAGTCATTTATGATCCCACTTCGACTAGTCTGGATGAAGAACGTTTCCTCCTATCGCGGAGAAAAAGAATTTCCACATTTCCACCGAGTGGATCTCTCGGAAGAGATTGCTCTCGTTCTCTATATATCGGGTTCGAGCGGTCGTTCGCGTGTAAATTAATAAAATACCACCGTAAAAGATACTTGTCGTCCGGTTAAATCAGAGTACGACAGAGTACCCCCGACATCGGGAATGTTCCCTATTATTTTAGTGATTAAGGGCCGATCGTTCCATCTTTCGGTAAAGTTTACCTGTTAGATAAATCTGGCAATCCGCGCACATGATTGGGCGATACTTACCTAACAGGTAAACTTTACCCAAAAGATGGAACAATCGCGGCCCTAAGACAAGCGAATATCTCTGAATTATCAACTGTTAACGTTAAATAATTCATTGTGTATAATCACGCTTTTTTTCAATTGAAGTTGTCATCCGGAAAAAAGGAGGGAAAAAGGTCATGGGGAATCTCTTCTCCAAATCCTATCGTCTGGAGATGCTGAAAAATGCATTAAATAGCGAAAATAACATCCCGGCCGATCTCTCGTATATATTCTCTCTTATTTTCTCTTATGTACTCTCTTATATATATATATATGTATAATACAATTCGTACTAGACGTCTCTTTTGTATGCAGGTCTCCCTCGTAAATCTCAAGATCAAATGAACGTCAAGCGATCTATCATAGCCGTTGAATTAATAATGGCCGCTGTGGATGTTTCCTGTCGGATTAAACTAGCGTGGTCCAGCGCGGCGCAACGGGATTTCAATCTTCGAAACAATTTCACCGCGGAGCGCCCGCGCCGCATCGTAAAGGTAAATGCCATTACCGGTGTAACAGCGTCTCGTCGCTCGTGGGAGGATATCCTCGTGCGATCATTACAGGCGGATATTAGAACTCGTAGGTCATCTGGCTGGTTGGCCGGGGCGAAATTGCAATTTTATGCCCGACGAGACGCGTGATAGGGAAATTACGACTCTCTCCCTATTGATCACCTCGCGAGAGCCCTTCGCGAGAGTGGCTATCGAAGATCCCGTTCTTTCCTACTCCCTTTTTGGCGAGACTGCTCTTTGGGAGAGAACCTCCTCCCTCCTACATTTATATTCGAAGGCAGGGACAAGACGGGAATCGTTGAACGATGAACTGGCGCACGGTATCGACCTTCGATGTCGCCGCGCGGACTAACACGACCCCCGCCCGATGAAATATATAGGGTGGACGATAAAATTTCCATGTGATTGCGATCCGTTTTTAAGCAATTAAAATTGAGAAAAGAAAATACAAAACATCGATACGAGTAATTGTAATTTAAATGTCGGATTCCTTAACACATTGATCTGCGCCGCGTTTTCAAATTTCTCCATAAATATCTCGAATTACAGGCAGTAATCAATTCTTAATTTAGAAGCTTATAGAGCTTTTGATCAAAAGGCCGTCTTGAGTTTTCTTATGCGATGGATATAAAACAGTAAAGTTATTCATCCTAGTTTCAAGTAATTAAAGATGTATTAATTTAACGTAAACAATTATAAAAAAAAAAAAAAAAAGAAGAAATTAATAAAACTTCTGCAAAGTTTATTTTAGGTTTACGAATTATCCTGAAATTCGTAAACCTAAGATAAATGAGTAAAATACGAAGCTCTCGATATACCCTGCACGTGGCTATGTAAACCTCCATCGACGCAGGTGGTATATCGGTCGAAGAACATAGCCGGAAGAAACGGCGCGGCGGCGTACAGATTATTTGAACAAGGGCAGGATTATTGGACGATGAACAAAAGCCCACGTGAGACGATACCTGTATATACATTAGAGATTTAGGATTAAAACTCAATTTCGGAATCAACACAGCGGCGTGGATGAAAACGAAAGGCCGAACGTGAAATACCACGCGCCTCCTCATACGCCGATCTTTCTCTCGAAAGAATAAAAATGCTCTTCCAAGGTTTCACATTTCAGATATCTATTGTATAAAAAGAACGGAATAAAAGAAACGTGACGAAAATCTGAGGTAAGCATTGAAAACGCAGAACGAGCGCGCTCTTTAAATTAGGTACGTCGTAACAGGCTCGCGATCGTAAAACGTAACGGCTCCGTAACAGTTTCCCCCCTGTTACGCGAATTATCAATTTTCAACTTAATAACGCGGAAGAGAAATAGCGTGAGGGAGAACCTCGGGAGAAGCTTTCAGAGTTCTATTAAGCGGTCCGATTGCACTGAAAAGTGAAGGCGTTACGACTTAAGCAAAACGCAATCGGCACGTGCATGCCAAGTTGCGATCAACAGCGCGAAGAACGATTTTATGAATATATATCTATACCGATATAATAAAGTGTGCTTTTAAGAATAAGTTTTTCTTTCCGTTCAGTGGTTTGAAAATTTTGTAAAAAGAGACAAGAGCAACAAAAGCTTATCACATTTTTCTTAAATAAGTAAAAAAATAAAATATATATGTATAAAAACTGCAATATAATTAAAATAATAATAACAGTATTGAGAGGAAATTATAAAAATACATCTAATCATAATAAAATGGTAAAAATTATTTTCAGGAATTTAAATTGAAAATTTTATAAAAGAAGAAAAGCCCAAAAAATACAATGTGTAATAAAATATAAAAGTATTATATAATTAATAATAATGCCAAAAACGAAAGAAAATGATGAAAAACACGAAAAATTTCGAAATTTTCGGATTATTTTTTTCCTTTCTAGTTCTTAATATTATTAAAGAGATATGAATATGCAAAGGGAAATTCAATTTAATGTTCCAACAATGTCCATGGAAATAACCTATAATATTTGTCGAGTGCTCCATCACAGTTTTCTTAACAACCTGTCGAAATTATTATTGTAAGATCGAGTTATTTCTTCAAGGTAAATATTTGATTGAATGGTTTTCTCAGAAAGTCAGCGTTTATAGTGCAACAGGTATAGTTACGGTCAACAATGGAGTGTGTTCGATAAAACAAAACAAAAAATAAAAAAAAAAGGAAACCAGAGAAACTTTGTTATCTTTCGAAATTAATGCTCTCTCGAAATGAAGGCGAGGTAGATTTTCCACGTGCCCGCATTTTATACAACATGGCGATTATCACCGGAGCGATGCTTATGCAAATCGACTTGCGATCAGAAACTGCGCGAATGCATTAATAATTGTACTAATTACCTCTCCGACTGCATTCCCATCTCGGGCCATTTGCCGATGCCGCGCCTGATGCGAAAATCGATTTACAGCCCACTAGCGCACGCGTATTATTATTATTATTGTGTCATTAGGCGCGCACATGAGTGTCTGATACCGCTTGAGCAGCTTCTTGCATGAGATAAACTCGTTAATCATTCGATAATGGGATCGTTCTTGAGCCTAAAATGCATGCCCAAATCATGATCCACCCTGCGTATGAACGCAACTGAGTACAATGTACAAGTTCATTTACGAGTTCAATAATTTAATTAAATTGAATCAACGTCCGCTCAAATAAATTTTTAAAATTAAAAAATAATAAACCTCCCAGGTCAAGACAAATTGAGCTATACTGGTTGTTAGATATATATATATATAAATTTATTATAATATTAACACTGAGGAACGTTTCGACTTCACTGAGTCCTCATCAGCGGTAAATAACCCCATGTAAATTCAACAAACCAATCAACTTCGAATTAATATACGCATTTTTAACATACAATATCGCTCAGATGGACAAATTAATTTTGACAATTGAAATCATATGTCTTAACTATACGGATGGTAACACACACATTTTTTAATTTTTAATAATTTAAACTAGTGTTGAAACTACGTCTCTTACTTATATCTTATCATTTTCAATATTACGGCAAAGAACATTAAATATATATGTTAAAATATAGGTATGATATAATACATACACACTGTATATATAATATATTGTATATATGGTTTTATTTTTAAATTTATTTAGAGTTAAAATTGTGTGAGATAAAATGACCTTTTTAAAAAGATTAATCTAAAATATAGATTAAAAAGGATTGCATTTTCTCATTATGACATACAAATGTGTAGCATTTAATAGGTTCCGCAGATTAAATAAATATGGGGTTTCGTGAATTGCGAGAATATAATTTTGTATACATCTCACACCCTTTTTATATTTCGCGTACGTGACCTAAAAGTTCTGCACTTCCTCATGAAATATTCAGTACATCTTTTATCTTATTTATAAGCTTTTTGTATGAGTTATAAATTGGAGCTTGACTTTATTCGAAAACTAAATAATAAATGAATACAGAATTTACATTTGGAATATTGATTGATTTAATTAATTTTTTACCGCTGCTCGCTAAAACTTGCAAAAATTTCATGTAGTTTCTAAAATTATTTGTAATTTCCAAATAAGAAAAGAACAAATATAATAGGAAAACATGTTCAATGTAAAAATCACGTATAATACCATATTTTATCATTTTTTAATAAGAACTCTTAATGCACGAGAAAAATATATAAATGAAATTCCATAAGCTGTACCTCGCTGCAAAAATAACCAGAATAATACACATACAAGGGGGAAAAGTTCGATGCAGAATTCCTCCGACGCGACATTCTATACGTAATTTCTAATATAAACTTATATAACTTTCCCCAAGCGACTTTCGCAAACTTCATTTTGGCTGCGTTACACATATTCATTCCCCTTTGCGCAAGCAAATAGAGATTGTTTCCTACAAAAGTTTGCACTGAACCACACAGCGATCGCCCATCCGTAAACGCCGTGATAACGCGTGTGCAATTGAAGCTCGTTAATTGCGTAACGTGGCCATCCAGCAATATAAACAGCCGGGAGCTTCTGCGATTAATTAGCATTACAGAGTATATGCCGACTTCACCGGCCATGAACGGTCATTTACGTGCGTCCTGGAGTGCGCCCTGTCTAATGACAATCATTATGAAGGCGTCTCCAGGTGGAACATAAATTCAGTCCCTTTGTGGTCAACAACCGTCGGCTGCTGTTTACTGTATATAGGACTGTCATACTATAGACTCAATGTGGCAGCCTGACGTCTGAATCAGAGTACGGTGTTCTCAAACCGTGACCTGCAGTCCCTATGTATAAAGGCGAATGCGAAATACAAAGAGAAAAACGTATAGAAACCGCATCGCTTTCGGGGTAATTAAATTTGTATTAATTGGAGATTATATATTCAGTTCTTCACTTATAATTTTAAAATGATTTCGATCACAGAATTAGATATTAAAAACTAGAAGACAAATTTAAACGTGTGACGTAGATACCTTTTGTAACATCATAAATATCTAATAATAGGAAAAAATAAATATGGAATAGAAATTATATCACGCAAAATTTTAAAAATTCTAAAATCGTAAAATTCGGTATAATATATAGGTCATCACATTAACTACTAACAATCTAAACAAAAAAATCTAAAGCAAAAAATTAACATTAGCAATCGTTTAGCGTCATTTGCAAAATAATCAACATACGTTATCAATTAGGAAAACATGTGTCGATTACCTCTCGTAAACATCGTTTCACACCTCCGCATGTTTCATTCAACATCTTCATCTTATTATTTATAATACCAACGACGAACACACGTGCGTTACTAACAACAGCTATAATTCATCGATAAGCGTCTATGAGCTTCAAAAGAATACCCGTTTTTCGAAAGTGAAAGGTGGTCACCATGAAAGGCTCTTTCAATTGCGTGTTACATGGAATCTATAAACATCCTGTTCAAAATCTTTTATATACGAATTTTCACCATTTAGGGATCGGCGGCACACTTATCCTTAACTTTCGTGATAAGAGTTAGGTGACACTTCGCGGCAAGCCAACGTCAACGGACGTTGGCGGATCTGACGCAAAGCACGGTGGGGACACATCCACGTGGTCCACGATGTCTTGAGGTCAGATGCTGTCTCGGATGCTCGACGACACCCGCTTCTGGCGCGTTTAGGGGGGGGGGGG
>NW_017276833.1:1045581-1068638 GCF_001594065.2 Cyphomyrmex costatus | reverse complement strand
TGGGGGGGGGGGGGGGACGTACAATATACTCGGAGCTCAACTTACCGTGCGGTCTCGCGGCGAGACGTGTGGCGTGTGTCTGCCTTGCCGTTCACGAGACAACTATTGGATGGACGGATCCGTTCATCCGTGTTCCAAACATCCATCCCGCGTGTATTCACTCTCACTCTCCGTAGATAGCGGTAGTAGGAGTAGTAGTAGTAAGGAGAGGGGGGGAAATGAGCCGTAGATCTGTCTAAGCCCCCTCTCATTCACCACCGGGCACCCCTGAACTCGACGTTCCACGTGAGAATCCATCAAGTCAACAACGAGTAGGCTGCATCTGCACACAGACAAACATTCCAACATAACAATCCCCTTTTCATTCTCTCTCTCTCTCTCTCTCTCCCTCCCCCTCTCTCGATTTTCTTCCCGTAATCACCGGTTTTTCCCACCGCTCGGGGTGGAAAGGACGAGGGCGAGGGGCTCCGGCCGTTTTAGTGTGCGTTTTGCGAATCCGTATATGTACTTGTAGTTTTTGATACATAGACTTTTTTTTTGTTTTTTTTTTTTTTTATTTTACTTTATATGTTTTCCCCGTCGAAAGGGCTCCGCCGAGAGGGATTTAACCGCCGGGCCGATCTCGACGCCGACCCCTTTCTCTTCGGTCGTGTGCGTGCTACAAGCGAGAGGAGAGACTGAATATAGTCGTGTGAGTAATACATATTACACGTACGAGCGCATATGTATATATGTATATACGTATATATGGTACGGCCGACAGCACATACAGTGACGCTCGTCGACGACCGGAAACGCCCTTCCGTCATGCGAAAGATATGCTCAAGTGCTTTCCGATGAAACTTTGACGATGTCATCAAATAGCGAACAACGCTAATCGAGTTCATAGACAAGCCTCGATTCGTTCCATCGTTGACATTTTTTCTTGGACTGTTCAATAATTTTGTGATAAACTGATTCACGATTGTGTGACATTATTTCTTTATTACGGACTGAAATTCAGAAATCCGAGAATTAAATTGAATTAAATATTGGCATACTGCTAATAATCTTTTTAAAGAACTGGAAAAGAGTAAGTAGATTAGTATAAATACTAATACGATACCAATTTGATGTGTATAAGTCAACTTCAATCAAAATTAAATCCAGGAAATTTGATTTTAAGTTTTTTTTTTTTTTTTATTGTAAGAGAGTAACTGAAATCTTACTAATCTAATAATTAATAAGTGATTAACGACAAAAAGTCAATCTTCATAAAACAGCGGCATTATCTATTTTTGCTCTTCAGTCATCAATTACGCGGCTAAATTCTCTACGAGAAAATTATTTTTAGCCGATAGTTAAATTTCAGCTTAGACCAGTTAACAGCGTGCCAATTTATTTATATCGCTACGCGATCGACTAGATCTTATTTTCCATCGTATTTCGCAAGCGTTTTACGACGAACTCGACCGATCCGTTCTTTCGATACGCATCGAGAAGCAGTCATCAGGAGCACTCCGGGACTGGTTGCGCCGATATACGAGCCAGCTCTCTCTGCTTATTTTGACTCTCTCCTCCCACCTACGTCTACGTTAACAGTCAGGACTATAAACCAGAGCAGACGGGAACAACGAGTCGTTAAGCAGAGTTAGCCAACCCGGGGCAGTCGAGATGCAACTCAGCCTCGGTTGCATCTCGTTTCACATTATTAACTGGGAGCAACGTTTCCGGTGGCGGCTATTGCCACAGCAGGGTACATATATATACATATATATACATATATATATATATATATACACGTGCATGTCAGGGATTCCTTTTCGCATCTCGACCTTCCTCGATCCGATCGCTTATACATATATACATGGAGCCTCTCTGAGAGCTGTTTTTCTATGTATCGGACTTATACATACACGTATGGATTATAGGTATAACTTTTTCTTTTCCGAGCGGTAGGCAGTGGTCGATTTGAATGTTTGTCTGTGAGTGCGCTGGTAGCCTTGCAAGACGTTGTGGTGGTGAGCATATTATTCTGAGACATGTATATACATATATATATATATGGTATTATATATATATATTTTTAGAGGTGTCTAGCTCACGCGCACGTGTGTGCGTATATGTATGCGTGTACATATGTGTGCGTATACGTATACATATACGTGCGCCCATGGCTCGCACTTATATTCAGTGTATATAATACTATCCTCGTGACGTGGCTGTCCGAGGGGGTTTTTTTTTTTTCCCGTGATTTTTCGTGGTTTCCCGATGGTTGGTCGGTCGGTCGGTCGATTGGTTGGTTGGTTGGTTGGTTGGTTTCATTTGGGTGGAGGGCCCGGCAGATCTACGGCGTGATGTGTGACGTATTATATATGTGGATGCTATCTGTCTCTATGTAATGTATATACGGCATCAACGTGCATATATATATATATATATATATTTATCGTTGTAGAACACGGTGTGCCCGATCTCGAAATTTCGATCGCTGTTATATAACTGTCGATGTTGGTAGTGCTTGTTCATGTTGTTGATGTTTTTGTTATTTGGTTACTTCTTTGTGTTTTAAACACATACATTCTTTCTCTCTCTCTCTCTCTCTCTCTCTCTCTCTTTCGCTCTCTTTCTCTCTCTCTCTCTCTCTCTCGCTTTCTCTCAGGTTATTTTCCTCATCAAGGATATTTTCCTTTTTCGAGTATACGGGATGCGTGAATCTTCCTTTCGCTCGCTCAAAGAAAATGTCTTTTCTTTATTCACTCTGGTTTACTTTGTATCCCGGTTTTATTCCGCCGTCAAGAAGCAGCACTGTCGACGTCGGGAGCGCAGCTCGAAGGCGTAGCACGGGGAAAAGCTTCTTGAGAAAAAAGTGAATAAACGCTTTGTGTCACGTAAGGAAGTTACCCGTTGGCGAATAATATTGGCGAAATTAATTGGATCTGGGTTTTTTTTTTTTTTTTTTTTTTTTTAAACAAAGGAATCGACTGCGAAATGAACAAAACCGTATTACAATTCTACGTTTTGTGACGTTAGACATAATAAATTAAGCAATCGAGCAATTCGAAAACCTTACGTAAAACTGATGCACAACTCTATGTCGCAGAAACGTTAGACAAATTTTGGTAGAGTGACATTCATTAATTTGCAGAAAATTGCTTCCTCAGACGTTGCTCTTACAAAAATAAAAATTCAATGACAAAACTATCTTCTAATTTTCTTTACGAGTTTCGTCTAGCAGTATCGAAGAAACTAAATTAAAATATATGTATAACAGTACTTTAATTTTATTATAAAAGAATATTTCGCGTCTACCTTCTGTTTTAAACTGCGTTTACACGATTCTACAAGAAAGATTTGTAAAATTCCGTTGAACACATCGAGATTTTTCTCTCGCAAATCACAAACCCGATCAAACGAATGTAATGTTTGGCGGAACGGGCGTACTAACGATGTTTCTAACACTGACATTATTTTCCATGTAATACCTCCGTGGCCTCCATTCGCGGTACTTTTTCGAGGGAAAGCGATAATCGATGTAAATCCACGTGTACGAGCGATTTCGCGAGCGTGCATCCACGATGGGCTTTGTCCAAACGTTTGTCCGGCTTCGGGCCTGCTTATTTTGATCGTATCGATCGATTCAACGATGCTACATCAGGAACGAAAATGGCACAATCGCGTATTTAACCCGTGTAATGCCGAGTGAGAAATCATTGCGAATCATGATAAATTTCTGATAATAATGCACAGATGTATGCTAAATTGGTTGTTTGATTTGTTCCATTTGCACAAGACGAAATCATTTTGTCCAACTGTACGGGAAAGTACTTCGGAGTAACGGGACCGATTCCGTATGTAAATGCGAATATTCTTTTAATTGAGAGAATAAAATTTAATTTCGCGTGAATTTTAATTCTTAAAAAAGAAGAGAGGGAAAAAATATTGAAATTTTATTCTTTGTGCTTGTCGAATGTTTTTTAATTATAGATATATTCAACAAATCCGTAAAATAATTCTTCTTCGGTGAAAACTTAATGAAATGTCTCATTAAATATTATCAAAGAAGACAATTCCATTAAAGTATAAAAGATTTCAAATAAGTAATACTACATTTTTTTGAATATTATAACAGAAATTCAATTTAGCAGTTTGATTAATTACAAAGATATTTGTGATTACACAAAGACAATTGATATTTGAAATCATGATATTGAAATATATATTTATATAAATCTTGACTTCTCATCAAATTTCCACGAAAAAAAATTAAATTCGAATTTATCACGAATATGGAACTGAAAAATTGCAATGAGAAAATACTTATGCGATTTCTCTAATACGATTTATCGTTCTTTCCAGGCACGCACGCATACGATATTCGTTAAACTTGATCACTAATCATTGAACTAGGCCACTCGAACAAGAATCGCCCATTGCGAAAGCGGAAAGGCACGCACAAGTTTCCGATAACTTTTTAAAGGGAGATGAAACTAAACGCGAACTTTCACGAAGGTGTATCAAGAGAACGAGAAATTTTTTAAGCGCCCGACGACCGTTTCTAAGTAAGATATTACCGAATGGAGGATAACCATTCTCGCAACATTTTCCGACACCAAGTTTCGCGTGCTGCAGTAAAATAATGATAGGTGTTACGAAGTACATACACACGTTTGGAAAGAGCTTGAGAAGAAAAGTATCACCGGAGAACAAAAAGAGCCTCTGTGAATTCAACTTTTATTGTTTCAAGTATTTCTTTCAATCGTATATAAACTTGACTTGGGCTTTTTTTGATATTCGTGGCTTAAAGTAAATGCACGACTTCCGAAATATTTTCACAGAAACGCATTTCGAGATATTAAAATGTACCGAGTAAGAGATGTATATCAGTGTAAAGATAGTGTCTATTAATATTCGAATTATTCGTTACCACGAGAAAAATTGGCGCTGTGTCTCAAGTGATATATACAGTGCAAGATAAAATTTAAGAGAATAACCAAATATTACTAGAGAAAAAATACTATCGAAAAATCGCTTTCTACATGTCTTGTTGACAGAGTGAAGGAAAGTTAGTACTGTGCATCATACATTGTGCGCTGATAAAAGAGTAAAAGAAGACTCTACATATAAATTGCTGCGAGAGAAAAAGGGAAAATGTGCTATCGGAATGTATATACCTTCGCTACTTTTTACGATGGAAAATTGGCATCGCGCCTCGTGGCACGTTGTACGTTACAGATCTAGAAAACAGGGCGAAGAATATTTGCTGAGGATGGCAAAAACGCCCTCGCGAGCGTTACGATGATAATATCGCTGTAAATTCTTTTCTAATTGCGCTACTTGCCGCTACGAGCTTCAGGCGAGATTCTTTGCTTTCTCTAATATTTGCACACTGCGCGAAGCCGAGGAGAACGCGGTTCGTCTTGTTGAATATTGCATACAAGCGCAAGCGAGGCAACACGTGCGCATATAGCCACGATAAAAGCGAGCGTTAGAAAGAAGCGATAATTAACATTAGACGCTACTTCGCATCGTAACCGGCTTTCTAATACGGAACACTAACAATATATGATCGAGAAGTAAGAATTAATTTGATTTCTTTCACAAAGAGGCGAAAAATGCGGGCGACACCTACTGGGAAGAAATAATTATCAAAAGATTGATGAATGTAAGACGTTTCAAATAATGATATTACCACAAACATAATTCGCTTAAAAATGTTTAAGAAATTTATCGACATCTCGAGGCGAGGCATACTTTGTGCGCTATTAAAGGTTCTAAATTACGTTTTCTTGCCATCATCGGCTATTTTAACTTCATTATTCGTTTACTCTCCATCGCGAAGAAATTGATAAAATCGATCTTTTGCCGCGTGTGAATTTAATTTTGTATAAAACCGCGGACTCGATCTCCAAAATCCTATTTCAACGAAATAAATTTTAAAGTAAGGAAGCACGGAAATAAATAACTTTATTTGAAAAAGAGCGAAAACAATAGAGAGATACTTGTAAGATATTTCAAATTGCTTTTCTTTGTTAGTATTGTACTTCAATATGGATTCCTATTCACCTACGTGCCAAAAATAATATTATATTATAGTTTATTATGTACAATTGTTATTATAATAATAACGTTCTGCTAATAAAAGATTGTTTTTTTTTTTAATCTTTCCCAAATTAAACATGTCACTCTTTTCAATTGTCTATTCAAGAAAGACATATAGTATACATAATATCTTTTCTGGACTTCTTCAAGCAATATTAATTCTTATGAATTTACATTTGTTATCAATTCAATTTTTAATCACGACTTCGTAAGTATTGTGTAAAGTAAAAGATGTGATTAAATTTTGCTGGAGAGAAAAAATAAATTTCCGCTGAATCTCGCGGGTAGATTCACGCATCGTGTAACTCACAAAAGAACTGAGAGAACAATCGCTCGATCTCACTGATCGGTATCGATCTGTCGTGTCTGTCTTGATCGGTTAATCGGCTAGACTGCATCTTGGCACATGGGGATGTTAGTGCGGTGAGATCTTAACGTGAGAATCTTCTTTGTCTGGATGACTGTTGTTTTCGATGTGACTGTTGTTGTAGTTGTAGGAATAGTAGTAAGTGTATATATCGATGTGGACCGATTCACGATCCGAGACTGGATGTGAACGATTATTATTTAATTTGTGGCGTGCATACTTTCGCTGGGCCAAGTGTAGCTGTCGATTATAACCGTTTTTCATGCTCGGCCATTATTAGTACAGACGTATATTTTTTTTTTTTCCGACGTATTGTGTGCTCCGATCTCTCGGTGTATGTTGTTGTCTTTGTTGCTCGGTGTCATTGCATGTCGATGTGGAGAAGATATATGTTGTATCTTGTTGTCTCGCGCTTGTCTGCCTGCGGTGACTACGGGAGGTTTCTAAGCGCTCGGAGGGATCGAGATCGATTTTGTGGCTCGTGGCTGTGGCGCTCGGTGTTGTGGCGTGATGGCAAAAGGCACTGCTTGTGTATACATTTCGCACGAGTCTCAATGCGCCGGTGAAACGCAATTCATCGGCGAACCACTGTACATATATAACGATGTTGGAGAACTTGACGCGTACGAACGTGCGCGCGTTTGCGGCGTGCCGCAATTGAATTACGTTGGGATATCGAAGAGTTGACGGAAGCTCCAGCAGCGGCACGATACACAAAATCATAATTCTGCCTTGAGACAATTCAGTTCGCTTAAGGATAAAGACGTTCCTTTCTCGAATTTGCCAGAGAGGTATTAATGTGAAACAACAATTCGGTGCAATCCTCTTCAGCTCGAATATTAGAGAAAGCTAAAGCAGAATTATGAGTTTGCACTTTGGGTCGTTAGACTTCCGATAAATCTGGTCTAAATATCAATACTAATAAAATCAAGATAATGATCGAAACAGTTCTAATTATGTCGTGATAAATTTACTGAATTAATATCAAAAAATACAATTTTCTGACAAAAATATATTCGCATGGGATATTAATAATAGTCTGTAAATTATTATTCAATCTATCATTACACCTTCATCAATTTAGATAGATTTTTTTTTTAAACAATAGCTCGATATTTATTATAATTTTTACTGTCCATTATCTCAATTTTATCGTTCGATACGTAGACCAAGTTCCAATCAGCTCTTCAAAATCACGTTTCGATCCACCAAAGCGTAAAACTAGCGTGTGTTACTTGGCGGAAAAGTTGACAGTCCGACAAGCGCGCGGTTTGCCGTTAGGGGAGTGTAAATTCGATAAAAACCCACCGACTGTCGTCAAAAGTCGATTGCGATTGGCTCGAATGCGCTCTCTTGGTTTTTATCGATGTCTACTTAAACAAACGCCGCGGATCGTAAAAAAAAAAAAAAGTGCTCGCCTGCGCGGAGAGTTTACAGTTGAACAACAACGTTTTAAAGTGTATACGTCCGCTGAGAGAAGTAACGGACGTTGCGGGGAAACACACGGCAGCTGTCGTCGGAAACGCAGAATCCATACGGCCGGGCCCGGCCGTTAATTCGTACGTATAGAAGCGACCGCGGTGTAACAAATTAATCGTGCACGTGTGGTATTTCCGAGGTTCGCTCTCTCATTACTAATTCGGACCACCCGATCGAACGACGCGTTTCGCGCGGAATTCAGTGCGTCGCAACGTTGCGATAACGCAAAAGTAATATTGTTGCATTATGAATGGATGGACGCGGAAAGGAAACAGAAGAAGGGAGGATAGGCACCCGCGGGTCGAATTTGAATTAAGAGTGTCGGTCAAAACCGAACCGGGGAAATCACTGTGGGACTTCCATTTACGCTCCGTTCGCGAGTCGATATCAAGTTGGAATATTATCGGATACGCACGGCGGCGGCAACACATTTGCGCGTTATACAATCGTAGAATTCCATTTCTACACACGGAGAGAAGGATATTTCTTAAAATTTACCCTGAAAATATATAGCAATTGTGGTAGCAATGCAATAAATTTAAAGATTTTTACCATGCACTTCGGTAAAATTAATCATACTTTTATTTTATATTTTATAATAAATGAGGGACTCTTAGTATAAAACATAAAGTAATAGACTAAAAAGGCAAATTAAGAGTCGTAACATTGTCTTTTTAGTCTATTACTTTATGTTTTATATTTTATTGTAGTTTTATTAATGAATGTGAGAGATTTACATAAAAATTAATTCTTCGAAATATAATGCTGTCCCACGATTACCATATTTTCGGGGTAAATTTTAAGGTATAATTCTTTCCGTGTAAGTAAATTTAATCCCTATAACTTCAATGGAGCCTCTTAATTTTTTAATTAGGAGGTTTGAAAGGAAATTTCTATTCAATATTGAAATAGATGCTATTGTCTGTTACTGACAGGGCAGAGTGGAGCTTGTATGCTAAATAGAATTTAACAGATTAAGTATACACATCATTCGTAAGTTTCTCACGAGCGCAAAATATAATTCTTTATTCAGACTTTCATTCAGCTAATAGTCCATTTCGTTGTCACTTTTATCTAGGCGGCAATGTCTTTTTGATTCAAACGAATGTTTCTATTTGCTCTTGTAACAAAAATTTCCATTTCACTCCGCTATTGATCTCCGACAGAACACGATTGATGATTCCTATTGTACACTCGGTTCTGTCACTGTTTGCTTAAGGGCGAACTGCGGATTTTTTCACGCGCGATACCAAACAGTTTTCAACAGAGAGATTGTATATATAATGGTTTAAATTTTGTGAAAACTGTATTTACTCTGTGTTCACATCTTCGGTCACTGAATATTTGAAGATAAAACAAAAAAAATTTAATCCGTTTCACAATAAGTATACCTTTCTCTTCCTGTATTAATTTTACTGCGGTCATTTTAAAAATAATATAATTTTAAATCTTACAAAATTTTAAATACTATAAAATCACCAGATAGCCATCAATTTAAATCGAATGAATAAAGATAGAGGAATATAATAAGTTACTTCACAAATCGCGTGTTTTGATTGAATTAGGTCGCGTATTATAAATGTAATCTTAAGCAATGTGAATCAGTTCTAGAAGAAAATACGAGTAGAATACCGTTGTGTATGGAGATTCCTAAATCAGAGAAGATTTCAAAAGGAGAATCACGAAGAGCGGAAAATTTTTGGGTATTCCCGGGGTGCAAGTTTTATTTACCGAAACAAGAAATATTACTACTTTCGGATCCTGTATTTTTTCAGCGGTGGTTCGGCTCCACGCGTTTATTATTCGCTATATGAATGCGCTCGTATGCATTCTCGATGTGACAGTAAAACCCGCACGGGCGTCATAAAACGTCGAGGTTCGATAACGGGCTCACTTGTGTAATTGGAATCAACGATGGTCGCCGCGGTCGGTATCATAAAGATACGCGAAACGCGTAATTTATTGCGAGACGCACCAGCGACGTAAATGCGTATATCCCGGAGGCAGGGGAGTCGCATTAGAAGACCGCTAATAATGCGTGACGACGCGAAGTAAACGCGAGCGATCGTATAAATAATGAAAATAAAAAAAAATAATATTACAAAACGAAACGAGTATAACGCGATATAAAAGACATTTGAAATTGTAGGACATTCGTGCTACACGTATATTTCATTGACAGCTTTATCGATGGAAAATTTCTTTATGCAACGAAATGCTTTGATAACGATAATCTTTGAGTTGCGAGCGAACGAAACTAGAAAAGCGTTCGTAAATTAAGCTTCGGGGCAATAAATTAATATCACGCGTTAATAGCACATACGCATGTACGTATCGACATTCTGGATCGTTATCCCTATATCGAGACAATTATCTACTGCTATATACAGATAACGAGCGATAATTGGGGATTACGCAATTGTAACGCGACCAATAATCAGCGAATGTAGCAAATGTGGAAATATCGATTTCGTTATGAAAAAAAATTGGGGAAATATGTTGATTTGTTACTTTATCAATATTACTTCTCTCAAAATGCAAATAATTCCATATTATTGCTGAAATATATCAGCGATTTATCATGCGTTTACGTAATCGTGTTTTCAGCCTCTTTAGTTTTTATTTGTTGTTGTTAAAACGCTGGGAATCTCCATTAGCTTTAATTAGTAATCGATATTTATTATTAATTTAATTAAAATACTCCTCGTCGTTTAACCGAACAATATAAAGCTAACACAATGAAGACGTAAACGCTTTGTTACAATATACGAAATTTGTGGCAGTCGCGCATCGCGACGCTAATTTATTTGCTGAACTCTTTGTAGCGTCGGAAAAAAAAAGACTAACGCTGAGAAGTGAGAATGCTAATTGCTGGAGTAATCAAATGTTCATTTGCAAATCTCGCAAAAGTGAAACGATGGGGCGACTGTAATTAATTCTTTCCAGTCCAGTGATTTCAACGGGAATCACATCTATTACATTCTTTGTATACGAATAAGTTCAGTTTGAAATCTTTATCCTTAATTCTTTTTGTTGTTAACTAAAATATATGAATCATTAGCAAGATTAGAAAAAGTGATTTTTGGTAACTTTTAAAATAATGAACCACACAAATGATTATACACTGTAAAAAATAAAATGGTAATTTTAACTCAAAGACGGTGAGTGGATGTTAAAATTAACATTTTTGTGTTAATGTCAACATTTTTGCATGTCTCAGAAAATCCACTCAGCGTCTTTGAGTTAAAATTAACATTTTATTTTTTAGTGTATATATAACGTCAAACAAAATCAATAAATTTCCATTGTTTCATGTATTCTTCTATAAGTACAAAATGGATTATTATTACTTGTATGATCAAGAAAGAATCTCACTGTGGTTATATCTGCGGATCAATGATAAAAAATGTTCTCAAAAATAGAAGGTAATATTTTATTCACCAAGTGAAGTGTCACAGACATTTTATAAAATTTTTCAGAACAAAAATCGAGAATAAAAAATAACGAGGATACAAAAAGATACATTTTTCCTCCGTTTCCTCTTTCAATGAATCTCCTCCCTTTGAGCATTTAATACACGTGTGTATAAATGTTACAGCGAAACAATTATGTTTTGCAACAAAATATTTACTTGAACAATAGTATCTAACAATAGAGACAATTCGCGTTGCAATAATCAAATGCTCATTTATAACTCCACGTCTAAAAGCACGAACTAAATTGTTCCTTTCGCCGCACCACGAGATGTAAAACTGCAGCACTTCTGCGTGCAACCTGAAATTGCGTTTTCGTCCGCGATCTAATATTACAGCGAATATTTGATTCGCAGTTGCACTTCTTGAGGTAACTGTAAGTGATACCGTTTTTCGTCGTGAAATTACTCAGAAATTTCAAAATGTAATTTCTCTGCCAGAATTAATGCAAATCTTGGAGCAAGGTGGATTTATAATGAACAGATTTTAGATTTAAAGCGTGCGCAGTTCTTTAATCTTTTTTTTTTCCATCCTCTATTCATATGTAGAACTCATGCAATTATATCGTTTCAATAAAACTGAAGCTTTCAAAGACCATTTGAATTGGCTTTCAAATAGAGTTATCTACGTCGAAACGGAATAGAGTATCTGCTATTTCTGAAAATTTATGTCGAAGATGTAACACTTGATTGAAAACGAACGTACAATTTATTGTTAAAATTAAAAGGAAAAGTATAGGCATTAAATGTATGCCTATAAATACTGCTTTTACACGAAAAAAACCGTTTAAATATTAAAAAATTTAATTAAATACAGATCTGAAAATAATTATGAATGAAATACGATGATAATGTAAAAAATATAAAACCTATATCTAAAAATTCTAGCAACCAGTTTGAGCGTCCAATGTAATTATTTTGATAGATTAACATAATTATTTTCAGATCTGTCTGATTAAATTTCCAAATACTGCAAATCCAGTGTTTTTTCAACGTAAAAACTTTTTCCTAATATAATTTTACCATAATGTATTATATCTACTTGATCAATAATTAGTAATAATCATCTTGTTATTTTAGCTTATTAACCCAATATTTATCTCTCAATAATTTCTTATTAGAATTACATCAAAGAGAATTCCATATTATCTCTTCTTTACAGTGCAGCAGCACGCCTAATCGCAGACTTATTTTAATAATTATTCATTGGGACGGGAGTTTAATTAAAATCATGAGTCCTAAAATGGGGGTGGAGGAACTAAAGTTTTATTTTCCGGTAATTTATCTCTCCCTCGTGGGTAATACATGAGAATGGTGGACGTGATGTATGGTCGGCCTCTGCAGGTGGTTTTTGACCAAAACTATGAATTTATGAATGCCTCTCACAACTGTGACTAAGAACGACGTTCGACGACACTCACTGAACATCGCAATCGAGTCGCCCTCTCTCCCTCCCTCTCTCTCTGTTGCGCGATTTTAATTAGAAAATTGCCGGATCGTTTGATATCGCCCAATTTATTTTCCCTCGACGACGAACGATGCGGGAGGGTGACCGCGTGTGATGCATATGGCGAAACGAAATGTCTGACCCGTGCGAATGATATTCCACGAAAATGTCGAGTGTTCTGCGTAGGTGTGATGGCTGACCCCGTTTTATTGTTCGAGTAAAACGAAAGGAAATGCAAAAGTGAACTTCTCTATCCTTCCATCTCGCATACTTCGTGACATTTATTGTACTGTTTCGATTTCAATTTAGTTAAAGTGCGCGCAGCTTTTTCCTCGCCGCGAGAATATTTCATGAATAAATTATACGCCGATATATGTATATAATTTAATAGTAATCATATTGTATTTATTTGATCGTTTTAATTTAAATTTATTTAAAACTGATGTGAATTATTAAGTAGGAATCCAGTCTAAATTAAACGGATTTAAAATTTATATTCAGAGGAAGAATATATAAAATTTATATATTCTTCGCTTTTTTTTTGCTATAATAATTATAAGGATTAAACTTGTTACGTCGTGCGACAATTCTCTCATCCTTGCGCACCTCGGCAATTTAATGCTCAGGTCGAAAGAAGCACCGTCTATCCCCGACTATCATCGTCGGATCCTCACCGTCGTCCCTTATCGCGAGATGACGAAATTCCGTTCCCGGCGGTGGATGACGTCGACGACGCTCCACCCTGGAAATGAGATATGCGAGAACAGAGGGAACGCGTCGGTTCGCTTCACGCGTACAGGTTATATACAACACGGAAATTACGATACGGTGGTACGAAATGGCATCTGCTGCCAGGCACTTTCACGGAATGAGAAGCCGTGAGCAAAAGTGTGAGGCGTTTGACGCTATCGAAGCCGGTAATTGGAAGCGTCTGGTCGCCACCGAAGGAGAACTTCCGACACGCCACGGAACACGCCTTGGCGATACCACTGATCGACACGATTTAGGTTCACCCCCGCGGTTTCGCCCTGTGAAATTAACTCGATCTCCATCCTACGGATAATTAAAGTTCAAGAGTATTTCCGTGTCTTAAGAGCCAGGTTATCAAACTGTTATCGGATAAAAATGAATAGAAATGACCACGGTAATAATTATTATGTACAGACACGCCCCTAGGAATTCTTAATTACTACAGGTAACGTCGAAACAGTATTCTATATATCATAGCTAAGCACATGTGCGACCAAATGTACAGTCATGTCTCTTTATCAAAAATTAAATATTTCTGAACACTTGCAAGATAACAATTTCTTAGTAGTTTACAGGCTTATTAATATCAGTAATTTTAAATTGTAATTATTAATTTAATAATGTAGGGTAAATACGCCGCAGAAGAAATAGAACACTGTAAAAAATAAAATGTTAATTTTAACTCAAAGACGTCGATGTGGATTTTCTGAGACACGCAAAAATGTTGACATATTAACACAAAAATGTTAATTTTAACATTTTTGCATGCCTCGGAAAATCCACTCAACGTCTTTGAGTTAAAATTAACATTTTATTTTTTACAGTGAAGGAGTGGGGATAATTTTTCTGGCAACTACTCTGTTACATGCCTTCATGTTATATATTAGTATTATGTTATTTTTATCAAATTTTATAAAAATAAAAAGGACAATATAAATACAAATTTATTGGTTCTTTTTTTCGTTGATACACAATTTATGAGGTTTTTTTTCTGACTTCTTCCGCTTTTATATGCTTTATTTATGGTTTTATAAGATAAGGATTGTCCACAGACAATCCTAGAGCTTCATGCTAAACCACGAAATCTGAACTTGTGTTAAAAGAAAAATATTTTGTAAGGATTTAATGTATCCTATTTGTTATTTAGATTTTTCAACTACAAGAATAGCAACAATTAATTATATTGTTGTTTTTTTTTCTGAATGTTATCCTTTATCTCGTGTTAATAGCCTCCACGCAATTACCACGAAAACCGCGTACGTACGATTTGACGAGCTTGCCTGGCGAGCACCGATATCAGCTTCATGAAGACGACCATGCAGTAATTGAGTATTATGGTTGAACATAGCTGATAATATAGGAGCTTAAACGGAAGTCAGATGCTCTAAACGATTCAATTGCGAAAAATATAGTATCCTTAGTTCAGCCTCTTTTTTTCTTACATAAAAAAATTCTTTAATTAATAAATCCAGAATTTTTCTAATGTAGAATTGAATGACAAAGACATTCAGTTTTGTCGAAAATTTTTAGAATATAAAGATAATGTTAGAGTTAGTTCAAAGAAAGAAACAATATAAATTAAAGTTGAATGACTCTTGATAACATTTTCAGTCTTTATAAATATAATTTTAATATAATATCGATAAAAAAAACTCTTCATTAACTTGATTGCTGCAGTAATATATATTAACCAGGAACAGCAAGTATTTTAAACCTTTCTTCAAAACAAAAAAAAAACAAAAAAAAAACCGGCGATAAATGGATAAAGGTAAAACTCCCATAGAGAGAGAAATATATTTTACCGAATGAGATTTCGCGGGACGTAAAAAAGTGCAATTTCTGCTGGCACGTAACTCTTTCTATATGAGACTACTCTATGTATTCTTTACCCATTTGCGTTTATAATATTGCGTTTTACAGTTTATCGCAAGAGCGGAGCTGCGTATAGTTACATTAACGGTAAACTGCTGCAGTAAATCTGACGTCTTTCACGATCGCGGGCGCTCCTCCTACAGCGATTGTAATTATGTGCACTGCCATTGTAGTAAAGCTGATAACGGCTCGTTGCAATGAAGGGCGAGATTAGTGAGAACTGTTGCGATTTCACTCTTGATCTGACAGTCGCTGCTAGAGGAAGCTAACTGTCAGCGGGAATTACATTACATTGCGTTAAATTCCACATACGTATCGTTTCTATAACATTATCAGAATTACTGGCCAATTCTGGAAAACATTTCACAAAAGTGTAGGGTAAACTATAACAATTGTTACAAAACTTTCGTTTCATATTTTTCCGTAGTAAAATATTATTGTCTTCCTTGTTCTGTAACTCTTAACGACAACGTCTGTATTATATGGTATTATCATTGCGCAGCTTTTTTTAGCATTAATATTGTCGTTGGATTACAGCAGAGGCGGTCCGTAATTTTCGACCACGAGGTGGTCCGAGCCGCCAATCGTCGGCACCGGGATCAGGGTGGAGTCTGTCGCTGGCAAATTGCTAATTTGCCTAAAACTTTGGCGGGCCGGCGCAAGAAACGCGTGGGCTGACGCGGTTGTTGACGAGGAAAGAGACCGGATTCCACCCCGGTATATAGGTTGGCCGAAGATCGAATCCGCACTTGCCAAGTCGAAATGGCGGCAGTGGTCGGCGAAGTGACATATTGCGCAAACTACTACCGTGGAATGTGGTCGCATCACGCCCGTAATGCCCGTCCTCCAGTTTAGGATTTCTTGCGTCGGGATACTGACCAGATTTTGACGACGCACAACAGCTACGAATGACGGCAAGAACTTTCGCTCGGCACTCGCAAGGAATGCAAGCCGTACGAATGTATCGTGAAAGTTATATTAGGGTATTCTTCCCGAAGCGGAAATGTTGCCGACATTAATGGGGGAAAATAAAAATAAAAATGTTCTTGACAAAACCTTCGTTCGAGGAAAAGGAAGATTTACATTTGATATTAATTTTATAAATTGTAAAATATAAAAATTAAAGAATTGAAATATAAAATGCTTACTTGAGTAAAACAAGAGGGTTAAGAGTTGGGTTATATTTGTTAACCTTTAACAATCTTATTAAAAATTAAAATAAATACAACATACGTTTCGACACGTAATTCGTAATAGCATTGTAATCCTATTTAGTTATTGACGTGCCCGTGCTGTTAATTTTTACCATATAAAACATGAATAAATGAATATTTCTTTTAGCATCTGAAGTACCAATAATTTTGAGACGTCGACAAATAAAATTCCAGTGATTTAAAGCGAGACGTGTAAAGATGTAGTAATGGAAATATGAGTGACGGAAGTACATAATACTCTTTGAGAGCGACAAGCTCAGAATAGAATTAGGACTGTCACGGTGCCGTTCGGGATCGCCTTCTTTATTTTGCCACCTCGTTCGAATCCCGTCCCTTTTATCTTCCCTTTGGCAAAAGGCGAATGAAGAATCTGACTGACTGGACATTCTGACGGAGATGTACCGTGACGTCGGCCGAACAAGCTACAAATTCAAACTCGGGATGGGAGGTGTTAGTACGCGTCTAAACTTTCAGTCGGACTCGTTAGTCACTCTCTCGTTCGGTCGCCGATCTTGATCGGAATCAGGAACTCCTCGGCGATTTGTCTTACCATAACACGCCGTGCCTTCCTCATTCCGCGTCGAATAGAGTAGGGTATATATTTAGTTTACTTTAATCTACCAGTGCGCGAGCGTATTGTATATGTGTGTATTCGCGCGCGCGCTGACAGCCAGTAGCAGTCACAGATATACGAACATAAAGCATAATACAATACGATGTATCTAGCAAAATCATAAAGCAAAGTAGCATCTTTGTTAATTCGATAATTTTCGATCGTATCATGTCTTCAATTTATCTCAAATGATTGCAGTCTGATGCGTATAATTTTAAAGAATAATAATAAATAATATTGTAAAAAGAATAAAATAAAGAAAAAAAAATTTAAAAAAACAATAATTTGCTATTTTGTATAAAAATTAGATTAATTACAAAATCAAATCAAAACATTGAACATTTCAAGAAAGAGAACCGATTGAAGTCAAAACTGGTATCAACGGAAAAAGATGTGTGAATTTCAAACAAATTGTATACAAGTGTAAATTCGTATCGATCTTCGATTTTCTACATATACAAATAAAGAAAAGTTGCGAGCACGTGGTAGCGGCGACTAATTGGGCACAGAGTGCCGTAGAATCTACCGTGGAGTTGCAATATATATACCAGCCCGGGAATTCAAAGTGACGGTGTCTTTTATTGGAAGTTCAACGCTCGTACGGAAATACCAGTCTCATTGTATGCGCACGCGACGCCACGACCTGCTTCATCTTGAACAAATGGATCCGTCAGCGTTCGCGCGATGCGCTGCAGGATCGAAGCGGGAATGAGATCAGATCCGGGGTCGACAACCCGTCGATCGTTGACACGACGCGTCTCCAGTTGATCTCGTTACGCTAGATCCAAGAAGAGCGAACTACAAAAATCGACTTGCTGTCGTAAATTGCCGAGGATAAAAAAAGAATTGGCCGACAAGAATGATTACCGGACAGCACCCTGGCAGTTGGAAGATTAATCCCTTTTCTTGTTCCTTTTTTTTTTTTTTTTTTTGCTATATAAAGGTGTATCTAGTATTGCGCTTTTTGCCTTTTACATATAATAAATCATTTTTATGATTGTACCGATTAGTAAATCTTTCGTCTTTAAACTGCGCAGAAATGATCACGATCGAGATTTTATAATAAAGTAATAATCGTGTGTGTGTGACGAGGTAATGATTGAATTAATCAAAATATAGACCCGTCGGATAATCAGACGTGACTTAATTGCTCGGAAACGTAGTGTAATTTTTGGCCAGAAAGCATAACTGACTGAACCGCCAGCACGATTATTTTCGACGTGATAGCTACCGACGTTTGCTTTCAAAGCAAACAAGCTCCTTGTCTTACTCAACGTTCAGTAAAACGGTAATGTCGTGCCTATAGCCGAAGGGTTTATTTTCCTTAAGCGTTCATAGTAATCATAGAGCATAATGACTTTCGCCAAGCTACCGTGACGATGATTTATTTCAGTTGTCACAAGGTTAGTACTCGCAGCAATTATAGCACAACGAAGGTATTAATTCTGTCATGTTTAATTTTAAGCTAGTCATTTAATTGACGCGATGGAATTCGTTAGAAAATACACGAAGTAAAGAGAGTGGTGCCCAAAATTATCCAGTGTGGATAGCACAGGTCATATTATTTAGTTGCATTAGAATTCAGAATTACAGTTGTTTAAATTTATATATGTTCATTCGATCTATAATCTGTCAACTTTTAATTGTTTTTTTCAGATTTATACAACTACTTCATAATTTTCACATAAGTATTATTGTTGTCATCCATAATTGTCATATTTCAACGTTAATGCTTCATCTGAAGAGGGCCAGAATTGTTGGTCGAAACTAGTAATGTAATAAATATCTGTCATCTAATGTTATATTTTAAGTTAGTGTTTAAGTACTGTCATAATAGATATAGAATTTAGAATATATGGTTTAATTTGTCGTTCACAAAATCTTTATTATTTATCTGACTCTTACAATGCCATTTTTATGTTTATTATTTTGTATAAAAAAAAAAAGAGTCCTTCAGTTTGTTTTAATTTTGTTTAGAGCTGCATTATTTGTCTGGATATATTCATATAATATACATATAACTTGAAACTGTAATCATTAAAATCCCCAACAAGAGAGTAATGTACTGTAAGTATGTACTTATGTGCACGTGTACTTTGTAAAATTTTCATTAAGTATTTAATCTCTGTAAAGGGATCGTTAGTAACGCAAAGCTTGTTGCATAACAAACTATTTGTACTATTCGTGGAATCACCATTTGATAATGATATAAAATTAACATTATTATCTTCATAAATGTATGTTAGTTCTCTAAAGGACTATTGAAATATTTGTGAAATAAAACTCAGGAATTGATAAATTATACAGCTTGTTGCAATTCGATAAGCGATTAAATTATCTTGGCAAATCTAAACTAGTTTTCTAGCTTTGAAACTCTTAACAGGATCAAAGCTAATAAAATTCACTAGTTTATTCAGTATTTACAGTCGCAAAATTGAATCTGTCGTAAGTGAAATTAATTAGACTTTTCATGCAAATGAATAAAATTCTTTGAATAACAAATTGTTCGTATGACTCGTGAGATGATTAAATTAAATATTATTTCTGTTTTGGTTTTTAGATTTGTAAGTATGGATTTTCTGAAAACACTACTAGACTTTATTCAAGATCAAATTTACGCATATTGACGAATTATATTTTTTACTTGCGGTGAGTGAATTAATTAGAATATTATCTTACTACACTAATTTTGCTACACTCAATTTAAACTTACGTTTAAATCGTAAGTAAAATTCGTTGGATTTCGTGCTGGAACGGGTATGTCATAACTTCTCTCAATACGAAATCGCCTGCAATTCGAGATACGATAAGCGACAGCATGCGCGATCTCTCGAGCGATCGCTTAATATATCGCGTCGTGCTTAAACGATCCCCGAAGTGAATGTCGAGACCGGTAGCGTTCAAAGTGTTTCGCAGGAGATTCTACAGCCTCGACGACACTCTGCTCGTTAACGGGTACGTTCGTCTCTCGTGAGCATCGGCGAACTCATAAATCCTCAACGGAGTGCATACCGATGTGCATACCGATGCTCCGCGTTTGTGACTTTGTGCGCTTCGCGATACAGGTATTTCATGTCCTAATATTCGGCGCGTTTCGAGAGTCGCGGACGGTCGATTCGTAACGCGCGTGCCGCGTATCTTGTTACACTCCGTTACATCACGGTTGCGATATGGGATCAACGCGCCGCGCCGTTTTATCAATTCCGGGGAAGAAGCAATTGACTCTTTAGCTCTTGACGTTCCCGATCGCAAGCCACACTCCTTCTTCACGCGCGATGAAGAAACGTATATACGATTTTACAGCAGCAATACTCATCCTGTTTCTGTTCGCCTTTATAACAAGGTCGTCATAAATTCCTCGTTCTAAAATTTCACGTGACTTTCCCTTGAGTTTCAAATAAAATTTCATAATTTTTCCTGATACTTTCAATAATATTTTGAAATTTGTTTACGTTAGTCCTGATTTGGAAATGATTTGGAATTATCTCAGAAATATGTATATATATCTATAAACGTTATCACGATCTTTATCAGATATATCGTGTATATAAGTGCTCGAAATATTTTAGTCGCAAAACATATTTTAGTTTCATTACAAAAGATTTTTGCACGTTTGTATTATTCCAAGTGTTTTTACATTATTTTTTCAAACTTGTTTAAGTACATGTGTGATTATTTCGTGTTCAAATTGCGCATTTGGACTTAAATTTCGTTGGCTTCGCTCATTGTGCCGCCATTACTATACACACCGAGGCACCCTTCTTTTTATATCACGATATCATACTACATCCATGGTTTAATATAATAGTACTTTGTATTTCATTTTTCCCCTCTTCTCAAAATATTATACGAAGATATATTACCGTTTATCTCAATATTATGCATCACGCATAAATCGATAACTACTGAGATTGATGTTTCACTTTTCCCATCGAATATTAGAGAAATCTTTCTCTCCAGAGGTATCGAAGAGATCCTAGAATAGCATTGAACTCGCGATAACACGAAGCCTGCCCGATTTTTCGCGCCATTTGTCCCGGACACTTGCCTTTCGTTCCGATATGTGAGAAATCGCTGAATTGGAGTTTAAAGTTTTATGCAAAGGATCAATCCATTTCGCCTTGTCTCTATTTCACCACGCTTCACGAAGCCCGAGTTTATTCCGGTTCTGTTCTTCGATCGAGAGCATCTCGCGCTCTCAGCCTCGCGAGCCGTCGCAAACTTAAATCTCTCCACCGGCAAAAGATTTATACGCGGATGCGATGGATACGACTGTATCGGCTTTCTTGCCTCGAGTACGGGATATTTTGGTTCTATCTTTTTACTGACAAGGTTAAACCCCACAAGATCCATCTGTAATTTATTTTTTGTTCGCATTAAGAACTTACGTGAGAAAATAATTCAATCCTTGTATTGCCACTTCCAATTAATTAGCAACGGTTACGGAAGCTGAATAATTGTACTGGAATAAATATTTCATAAAACATTCAAAATGTAATACAAAGTGTATAACGTATATATATATACGTTTTTTTATCTTTCATTATTAATAATTTTAGTGATAAAAGTGGGAAAAGTGATTATATAGAACTTAGCAGTATTTATCGTAATAATTCAGTTCTCTAGAAATTCTATTTCAACTACGTTTTATCTCAAAGATAATATTTAGACTCACCGACTATCAAAATTCGTCCAACGACACGCAATGGTATATATATATGTCACAATACCGTTGCATCAGAAACAATTAGTGTAAAAGTTTGTTAATTTGGAGGCTGTAATGCGCGAGGAAGCTATTAGTATACAGAAATGTCTGCTAACGTCATTCTGTGTGCAAAGTAATTACTCTGGAAATTTATAGAGTTGGCACAATTTCACAATGTAAACTTTATCACGTGTAATATGCGTCCGAAATAATAAATACATAGAAATTTATCCTAGTTGTAATAAGCAAGTCTGCAGCTCCGAGGATATTGGTGCCAGCTTTTGTTGAAATTAATCACGCGAAGATGATGATGATGATAGCATCATGCATTATATCTCGTGGCGAATATTTCGTCATCATATTTAATGCGGAGGTATATCGTTGCAGACGCAATAATATTTTAATTATTTCACATAATATTATCAAGAGACGAAAAACAATTGAATAAAGTTCGCATTCTTTCCGATGCAATATATCCAAAATAATATTACTGACGCGTTTCAAGAGAAGGTACACGTAATTTCTAATTGCAACAAGGAGAATTCAGTAATCACGAAAATGTCGAGAAGTAACGTAATTCAATTTTCCATCTCTTCGGCAACTGTAAGAGGAAAGAAAAGAACTTTCGTTCGAAGAAAGTCACACGAAAAAAAAGGTAACATGGAACCACTTTATAGATACAGTAAACGAGATGCATTAAAAAGTTCGTAAATTTCTTATGAATGAATGCATTAGGATGACAAAGCAAGACGTTCCCCGTCAAGCGCAGATGCTTCTCAGCGAGTAGTATATACCTTCATTTGCGTGCTCGTAACTTTCAGAGAAAAGAGAGAAACACGTGACTCTCTTGCGAATCTGTCGGTCCCAGAATTCACGTTAAAAAGGTAAGATTTATTCAACGAGAGCGAGGAGATTTCGAAAAATAAGTATTGAAGTAAGTCCATTGGACTTGCTTGTTCAGGATTCTCCTTTTTATCTTTGCGTTTTTTCACCGTTAAACGTCGAAGCTTCAATTTTCACGACGAAGGCGGATGTCTGTTAAGCTAAAAATCCCCCC
>NW_017276833.1:1024993-1045516 GCF_001594065.2 Cyphomyrmex costatus | reverse complement strand
AAAACCCCCCCCCCCCCCACCCCACAAAAAATCAAACCTATGCCAATATTAAGTGCTTTTTACGTGCTAATTAGGTATGTGATCTGGTAACAATTTTTGTGCTCAAACGGTTTATCAGAAAATTGCCATTAGGTCACATAATTAGCACGTAAGAACCACTGAATTCTGGCACAGGTGCCGTTTCAATTTTTTTTTGGAGGGAGGGATGCTAGCTTAAGACTGGAATCAGACTACGCATTTGATGATTGAGATTGAAGATTGATAAATTGAAATTTGACCAATGAGGATAAAAGAAGAATCTTAAGTCCTATTAGTTTGATTGGCCCAAATCTCAATCTTTCGATCTTCAATGCGTAGTTTGATTCCGACCTAACAGACATCAAAAGCGGATGGGGAGTCTTACCGATGCTCCTGATAAGGTTATTCGTTTTATTTGATCTCATGCTGCCTTAGATAGATGCGCCTCGTGCGCGAGTACAATAAAATCACATCGACCTGCCCACCTTCTCGGGACAAACTTGGCTTTGTTCACCGTCGTCGACGTTGATGACACCCTTTGTGTACGGCATTTATACACAACGAAGAACGGGAAGAACGAACCGCGGAGCCAATGACAGTTTCGCCGAGGACGACGGTTTGTCGTCGTCGTCACCGTTGCCAAATCGGAATACCGGATCGACGACGGTGACAGAAAGTTGAGGGTAACGCGATCGGGAGGGGGAATTAATCGCGTCCGGCCGAACGCTATTTCTGCGAGCATAATTGAACGGGACGAGAGGCAGCAGATTAATCGCGGATCTTAATCGCCCGGAGACTCACAAGGATGGAGGCGCGCCGTTGTTGCACAATGCCGCTCTCTCAGTTGATTAAAATACAAAAGTGAAGCAGAACGGATTTATTTTGGGTTTCAGTTGACGTTCACGGCAACATGATCGTGTTGCTCTGTTCGTTTTATCGGAAGCTAACGATTTCTAATCAACGATTATACCGCGTCGGCAAGAATATGACGGTTACTCTTTCACTCATCTACCTACTCTATTTAGAAACGGAAGTTCAAGTTCTAAACACACCTAAGGCCTGATTGCACCAACGTGATATCGATTTTAAGCGAAACTTAAACTGTCTCTGTCTCCCTTGCGGCTTTAAAACGAGATAGATAGAGTTTTAAGTCTCGCTTAAAATCAAGAAGTGTTGGGCGCAGCCGGGCCCAAGTCATCTACTGCCTGTGTTTAAATACGTAATAAATAAATATCTTGTGTTCTTATTAATGTGCGAACGGTTTAAATTGATTACCCTTCGCGATTTGATTTTTTACGCCACTTTCACAGTAAAAGGCTCGACTGGCGGTGGGGCGGTTGGATTGATATGCGATGTCCACTATATCTCGAATGTGCAAAAACGGGTCGTTTCTCCTTCGCGGAAATGCAGAGGTTGCGGTTGAAACCGCGCGATATCACCTCTAGAACCTAATGAAACTTTCATCCGCGAGATGCGGATGCGAGGAGGCTGGAAAGGTTAGAAGTACAGCAATCGACCTGACCTACCTCCGGATGCAATTAGTTCGGCAGACGGGTTCGTCGACGCGGATCCCAGAGAGAATTTCGTAATCGAGTTTCTTCCAGCGATAACAAGACAGCCCCCATTCCAGGAATTGATACAATCTATCAGTACAGTTGTGCGATATTGTTTTATCTAGTCGCCGCGGATGGACATATTGCGTTTGTTTGAGCGTTTTATGCGCTGCGTGGTCTGAATTTTACAAATTTCTGTGAAACTTAATAATACAATAATAAACCAATAACGCAAATAAAGAATTATAACCTTTTTATAAAAAATATTCGAGGCGGAATTTAATTAATTTAACACTATAACGAATTGAAAAAAGCGCTTGTATTCTGTACACAATTTTAACAAAACGTGTTAAATGCACAAAAATAATTCCAATTGGGGAAACTGAATTCTGGAATCTATAAAATATAATTTTGGATCATCTCTTTGAAATTAAAAAAAAAAAAAAAAAAAAAAAAAAACATGTTTGAAAATTTAGCGGTATTTCAGTATAATCAAGTAACTTCCCGAATACGCCATCTTTTTCTTTCGAATAATAATTCTAAATGTCCTCACGATTTATTCCTAACTATATAATTTAGTTTTAAATGGAAATGACGACTCGGAACTGAATCCTATAAGAGAGAACAACCGCAAAGGGCGTGGCCAATATAACGAAGATACTTTGTATCTTGAGGACGAGCTCTTAGCAAGCGGATTTCATCGCTGTGTCCGAAAACGGTGTCAATTAGTGCGGAAATCCATCTCTAAGGACTCGGAGGTTCCGTGCAGTCGAAAGGCTACGCCGTCGATGGCATCTGTTGGTGACAGAACGTCAAGCCCGTGTTGTAATTGGGACGAATTCCTCGAGTGCCCCGCTCTCGCTTGTCGTTTCGACCGAAATCCCATTTGTAAGGTTTGTACCTGGCACGTGATATTCCGGATTGCCTTCCGCTAATTACGGTAATACGGGGAGTCCTACGCGCTTTACGCGCTTTAGCTATTCTCTTGAATTCGCGCGTGTAATTTTCTTCGCGTGTCTGAGGGCGTTACCGCCACACCGAGTTATAACTCTGTGATCTGTTAACACTGAACCTAAAATACGCACGTTGCGATAATAGTAGGACTGATATTCGTGCGCGGTTCTTATACTTAAGACCGTCCTAAAATGTCATAAACTGACCACATTATATAGACTCGTCTTAAGATATTACTTGAAACGTTCTTGGAATAATAACAGACTGTGAATACCAATCTAAATTGCAGCGTGACGTTAAAGTTCTTATCTCTTAACGTAAAAAAAAATGAGATTACTCAAACGGGAATTATGTTTAAAGTTTACATGTAAGTGAGCTTTATTTTGTTAGACAGATTAATAAAAAATTCTTCTTTTTTTAATTAATTATTGGGAGTAGAAATTAGTTCAGTCCGTTTTCCGAAAAATGATCGCCTCCAAAGACGAGTCATTTTTTCGAGATGAAATTCGAAAATTGCCCGAGAGATGGGAAAAAGTAGTAGCCATTTCATAGTTCATTCATTTTGTTTTGAAATAAATGCATTTTTGAACACAAACGGACCGAACTAATTTGTACACCTAACACAAACATATAAAATTAATAGTTATTCAAATACTGTCCTCAATACCTATTATGACAACAGGACTCAAATATTTAATGCGTTTTTCTTAAAGAAGGATTAATGCACATTACTGCTAATACCAGAAATTAAGATCGCTCCTCTGCTAATCTTGTTTCTATAGCTACAAGTCAATTTCAGTGGAAATTTTTTCACCTTTTCGGTGTCCATTGTCCTCGTGCAGATAAACTCGCGTCTAAATTGCCTTTGTATAATTGCCATTTAACGCTCCAATTTGCGCGACGAGACCGCAGCACCTCGACGCGAAGGGTGATTATCTCGAAAACAGCGCTGATACTTCGAGGCGAGGATCGCCATGTGGCGTTCGTAATCTTCATTAGCACAGCAGTAGAAAGAGACGCGGTAATTAATGTCGTAAGATAACTGGAAATAATTTGCGCGTGATAACCAAGCGGCGCGGCGCGGCGGCGTCGAGCTGCTAAACGGCTGCTCTTTTCTTCGCAATGCGAAGACCGCGCGTTTCCTCGCACCCTCGGGCGAGTGATTCAATCGTTTGGTCAGTGAACCGTGATTCGCAAGAATAATTCGCAAGTACAGATTCCCAACTTCGTTACGTCTTTTGTTCTACATACTTTTTCTCGCAAGGCCGGGGTGTCATTAGGATAGAGAAGGGGATATATAGAATTAGATTTATATAGGCTTTCTTAAGCCATTACCTAGGCTTTAAGTTCTAAGCCGTAAGAAATTGACCAATCATATATAGTCGAATGTGAGAAGAATAATCAACTACGATTGGTCAATTTCTTACGGCTTAAGACTTAAAACTTAGGTAATGGCTCGTTGTAGAAAGTCCATTACGGATAAAAAAAAAAAAAAAGGTTATAATACAAAACGAGCTTAAACTATCATCACGTTACTCGTGAAAAGCCATTAAATGTCAAAGTAAGATGTAATTACTTCGCTACAAATGCATTGTGCATTTTATTCAGTAATAACGCAGAATACTGCGTATTTATGCAGTCCGCATACGGAGCTGTAATTCGAGAAATGTGTTGCCAGCCGGGTTGATATTCGCGATGGCGCATCGCTGTTTCGCCGCGTAAAATTCATTCAATACCCTTGTAACGAGATGTATTTTGAATATGGATTTATTACGATGCATTTGCATATAATTTGCCGCTTCGGAATATTTATACGTTTTCGTCGGGTGGTCCGAATTATCACGCACTTTCATATTCCTGCTCTCTTGCCGTCCCGTATTCCACAGTGAATAATATAGATCTATTCGGATTCTGTGATATGTGATCGCGGCGAATTCATGCGTTATGACGGTCGAGCGATTTTTAAGCTCGAGGATCGTTCCCATCGCATTGTCGTAGCGGCAGTTTCCGGATGGGTCTCTCATTTCAAAAACCGAATTGCAACGGATTCCCAAATATGCTTCGCAAGCTTTTTTTTTAACCATCACTTTTCACGCAGGTACATAGAAAGTTGTTTAACATTTACACGTTTACAAAAAAAATTTTTTTTTTAAATGACAGAAAAGTCAAATAAACGAATAATTAAGAAAGATTAAAACTAGTTTAAAACACATCTAGAATTAAAAAACGTTAAGAAGGGATTGAAACTAGCGATCAAGTAATATAAAGATTAAAAATTTACAAAAAAAAGGAAACGTTATTCATATAATCATTAAAATTTAAATGTTTAGCGAACGGCAGAAATGCAGACTTTCACTTAACATTTTTTTGCCTCTTTAGACAAACAAAATATTTGAAAGAAAAAATGTTTCCTTCGAGACTTGTGAGCAAAGCCAGCGGGCGAAGCCTTTTTGCGTCTAGGTACTGTTTGATCCAATTAAGCCTCTCTCATTATGTGTAACGATCGAGGTACAGAAGCGGCACAAATGATGAACTGAAAAAGGGGAGAGAGATCGCGACACAATCGGCGTAGGGAACGATCCTCCGTGCATTTCGCACGTATGTAATAACCGTCGCTAATTAAATCGGATTCTGCAGAAAGAAATCGGCTGAGCGCACCGCTCCTCTCTGGAGAATGCGATCAAATTGACGACTCGAATGCAAGAATCGAGCAAGTTTATCTTCTTCGACGAATCATTTTAATATTCGATAAATGTATTATAGTTTATCGTTTGTTGCAAAAATCTAGTATTTTCAAAGTTAAATCATATTCGCACAAAGCTTTACAAAAACTCGATCCATCACTAAGCAGTACGTCATAAACATAGCCTGAATTAAATTTCCTTCAGAAAATCATATTTTAAATATGTTAACGATATACGTATAAAATTGAGATTTGATAATGAAAAGTTTACAGAAGTATTGCATGTTAATTGATATTTAAAAATATTAGCACCGTTCGAAAAAGTGGACTTGTCCGATTCTGTACTTTCATGCTGTCGATTGCTGAAACGCATGTCGAGAGACGCGGGGGAAGTGATGTGTTATGAAGTTACACGTACATAACACCAATAGAAGGAAATAAAAAAAAGAACTGAGGGAGACGAAAGAGAGGAGAGACGGACTCACCCAATGTTGGCGTTGTGTAGTCCCAGCTTTCGGCATCGTTCTTGTAGACGTTGAGCTTCGTCGGCTGAAAAGATAACAAATAATGATATATTTAAATACGGCCTCAAATATCACAGAGAATAATTGACTTATAAATTTTTTTTTTTTTTTTTTTCCGTACAGAGAAACTGTATTTTGATTGGAAAACTTGCAAACGTAAAAAAAAAGAGAGAAAAGATAAAAAATTAATTAAAGCTGTTACTAATTCCATTTTCCTAGACGTCACATGGAGTCGGAATTTTTTTTTTTTTTTCTTCAAAAGTTTCCATCACAAAAATTAGTCCGTAGAATTTTTACTCGCGAACAATGTCCTGTCGCGAAAAGCTACATGCAGGTGGGCGCATAATGTTGTTATTGAGAGTTTCGTATCGAGTTTCCGCTGAATGAGGGGAACAGCAAGTTATCCATAACTCAATATCGCAATTTTCGAGAAGGTACCGGTGGTAGCGTATCACATCCCCTTTCGATTACAGCAACGAATAATCCGTGCTTGTTCTCAGTCGCCTAATGAATACTTCGGCGAATCTCTCGAGCGTGCAAGACTAATTCGATTAGCTTAAGCGACGCGAATCCCCAGGTGTTAAATAGAGCAGCTCTTCCTCCACCGAGCCTCCAGTGATTTGCCGTGAAATTCGCAGTTCCCCAAAACTATACATTATAAGGATAAACGATCGATCGATTTCGTCAGGACCGTTCCTCTCTTGTCGTCGAAAAAAATTCGCTATATCTTCGAGGGTGTATCATAATACCCAGTATATTCATATACGCTTTCCACGGCCGTAAAAACATCACGCTTCTGGCTGAATAACCGCTTCGGTATATCTCTCGTCTACCGTGATAATAATTCCGCGAGTAAAACCCGACGGGGAAAGTAAAGCGGCGCGTAGACAGGAGAGATACGCAGCAATCCAGCTTAGCCACGTTTACCAACCGCGCCGAGCGCGCGGAAAAAGTTAACGCCCGTCTGCAATAAGTCGTTGCCATTTCCACCTCGTTGCCAGGCAGACAAGGGGCTCCGCGCGCTTAGGACGAGTTTTACTATTACCTAACGCACTGAAAAATTATACCAAACAAAAAAATTGGAACCTAATCACATAATCAGAACGTATATAGTACACAAAATATCATATGTGAGAATCGCGATGCTAGTTGTGTTGGACACATCTAAGAGACAATTAAAAACTAGATTGCATGAACATGTCTCAGATATTAACAAAGATTCAAACTCCCCATCTGTAACAACTAAGCACAGAATTGAATTGAAAATATACTCATAACTTTAAATGGGATGATGTTGAAATCTTAGATTCTTAGATATATAGAACCTTCTTATAAAAAAAGATTAATATCTGAGATGGTTCATGAGAAACAGACACGCGGTATAAACAGACAAAACGATACAGAGTCATTGCCCGATATGTACACCACCATGATACATTCCCTTTCCACGTCTTAACTTGTTTTCTTTCTGTTTCCTCTTTTTTCTCCCTTGACTTTCTCTATCGACATTACCTTATATCTGTCATAAATAGTTGCTTTTTGTCGCTGCAAATAATCTTAATTAATTTTTATTACAACATGTATTACAATTATTGATTTCAATCATAACGCGTATTATAACTTTGTGACTTGGAAATTTTATTATTGGACACGTTACATCTTTTTCTTTTATAATTGACAAGATAAAAAACTTTTTATATTTACACTTCATAATTTAGATCTAAGATAATTTAGATCTACAGTTAATTTCCTCGTTTTTTTTTCCTATTAGATTAATTATGCTTTACGATACCATCATTGATTAGAAACTTACATAGAATATTAAGAATATATTTTACTCAATCAAGATTGTATGCAATTAATTCTAACTCAAAATCAACTTTATACATTATTTATTTGTAATATTGAAAATGACCCGATCGGAGTCGAAACGTTTGTTTCAGTTATTTGTATATATGATGATTGTTTGAATTAAATTTGTTCGTTGATTTACTTGGCACTTTGCCCTTTTTATATTTTTACTGCTTCACAATTACATTTCTTGCCATTATAACCACCATATAAAGTTACATGGTGACTTCGAATGATAACTTTGGAGCGTTACCTCGAGAAAGGCTTTATAGGTCACGTCGAGGAAATATATCTTTGTTCCTTCACGCTCGCTCAGTAAATTTGTTTTCTTATTTTTAACCGTATCTATGGTGCTTATCAATTTTTCTCGCAGATATTTCGATTTTCATAGATATGGTAAAACGTACAGAATGAATAAAACGAAAAATAATAAATTCTAGAAGGTACACTTAACTTGACATGACGAAGGCCAAAGATTGAAAATTAATTTTAATGGGAAACACATTTATTCTGATAGATGCTTTTCTTTTTTAGAAAAACTAAAATACGTATGTCGCTTTAAAAGTTGAAAATCATTATCTAAATTATTTTTAAGTATCGTTTTTTTCGTTGCAAAAATATTAAATGTAATTTAATTGTTTTGTTTTATTTCAACATTTTTGAACTTATGTCTCTCGTCTTCAAAAAATTGAGATAACTCAGAGGAGTTGGTGCCAAGGTAAGGAAAAATAGGAGGAAACAGAAGAAACTGTCGAACGTGGTCCGAAAGTTTGTTTGTTTGCGGTAGTCGAGAAGCTAACAAAGATTCATTATAAAAAACTAAGAAGAGGAAACCAGACGACGTCGTCTTCATGCGTTCGGTCGCGAGAACGAAGCGTGATTCTGTTCGAGATAATCACATTTAAAAGAGTTAAATGTCCGAACACATGCTCGTTCATCGCGCGGGACACGTGCTAACATTTATCTCGGGCCTGTTATCCAAGAGATGTCAAGTAAATTATCATAGCTTGTCTTTAGCGAAAGAGATAAAAACTAAACGATAAAAAGCTGGAGCAAGACTTCAGCAAAAATCGTTCTTTTCTAACGACAATTTTTAACAAGAAAAATTACACGGATTATTTTTAAATTTCACGAATATTTTTTTTTCAGTAAACACTCAGTTATCGGATATACTTTTATCGATATTGCTCCTCTCTTCGTAATTAAAAACAATTTTTGCACATATTTTTATATTTTTAATAACAGTAATTCATACGAAAAATTATTATTGTAATCCTTGATAAGTTTATCATGTTATTCAAAATTTTCACAATTACGGTTAAATATTTGCGTAAAAAAAAATTACATTATCCTTCTCTCCTTCCTCATATATTATATTTTTAAATATTATTCTTTAAAATATTTCTTTATCCAGAATAAAAATTACTTTCAATAATTTCATTGCATGCAGCACAGAAAATATCCTTATTTCTCGCATTTTATGGAAGGTTCTATTTCCGTACAATCGATTGACTCATTGCACGTGCAATTCCGGGTAATTTTGCGGCAATTTACAGAGAGTTACAGTTACACGTGCGCTCCACTCATTTTTGTCAGAGTATGTAGTAGCTACATAGAGTATGCAATAAATTTCTTTCTAGAATACTAATCATTTTTCATGTAATCGCACGTGCCACTATTACCACATCATTAATACCATAATCGCAGATTCTTCCGGAGGGGAAGCATACACTGAGAAAAAAATGCCGTTGATTCAATTAAAGTCTCTATCACGGGCTGTCACTAACATAAGTAATTAATTCATGTACATTTTTATTGATATACAACGATTTTTAATAGTTTAAAAAACTTTAAATATTGAAATAATATCAAGTTAACGACTCTCGCAATTAAACATCAAAAAATAAAATAACCTATGCATTTAAACTTGTACATTGGTATAAAGGCATATATACGAGTCATAATGTTAGTTGTAATTTAACAATACTTATTAAATCTAATTCGTAATCCAATGATCACGATCTATTCCGGACGTTTCGGCAATTAGTTTCTTGCCATCTTCAGCGATGATATATATAATTCATGTTTCGATTGAGATTAAAATGTCCAAGCATAAGCACAACCCTCGGCCAATGAAGTTCTTCAGCTTATTGGTTACGATGTTGTCGTCTGAATTAATATTTAGTATTAAAAATATTGTAAATAATTATTCAAAAAATCCATACGTATAACTGACCAATTATTATGCTTACCCTCAGATTAGATTTTTATTGATACAAAGATTTTTTATTATTGTTTCGATAATCAAGGTCTTTGTATGAATAAAAATGTACATGAATTAATTACTTATGTTAGTGACAGCCCGTGATAGAGATTTTAATTGAATCAACAGCATATTTTTTCTCAGCGTACCTAAATTCGAAGAGATTATTTCGCACGTACGAGGATATTCGGTACTTTCAAAGTCCTCTTCATGCCACGTTGAAATTTTCAAAAGCTTAGATTGCTAACCTACGGTGTTGAAGTCGCTTTGAAGTCGCCGTGAGAATTATTCAACAGGATACAACCTTGATGTAGCTACTACTATACCCCTATATTTCGGGCTTAATCATTTTCCCCTGTGTGCTTGCGATGCAGAAGTCTGACCTGCATCCCTACACCGCGCCCGGAAGAGCGAAATTAGTTCCTCTTTATTGCGCCGAGGTGAGGTAATGCCGTTTACTTCGCCTCGGTGTTAGCCGCCCCGGCATTAATCCGCGTAGAAAGTAACTTCGTATCCCTCTCATAGCGTGTCACTTACAAGTAGTTGCGAGAAATTGTCTATGCGAGAGCGTTACTTCTGTGAAAAAAGTTGGTATATGCAAAATCATTCTATGACTGGGCAATATAAGCGTCATATTTTTATTATTTGATTTTTCTCGAGAGGATCACCGTCGTTTTAGTATCTCAATATACTTTATATATTGCGTGTACACCAGAGAGTAGGTACTTCTGCTAATAAAACATATTTTTATAAAACGTTCTTGAAGAAAATTTGTATTAAATTTTTTTTTTATCCCTCCTTGACTACTTAGACCTATACAGACGCACATCCTTCGCGTTTCTCTCATTCGCGGCATTCATAATTCAGACGAGGAACTGAACTCTTTTCTGGCGGATAGCTGTGCAGTAGCAAATGGAGCAGACTTTTGCGTGCCGCAATTGCAGCACGACCGGGAAAATTATTAAAGCCGGAAGATAAGGCGGTGCTATGTAGCGGCGTACTTGAATAATTCAAGCGACTCGGAAAACGCTAATTTCGCTGGCGGGAAAGAAGAGAGACACTCGCCCCGGCGGAGCACCTCATTTCGTCTGACGACGACGAGCCCTCTTCTTATTGGATTTAAGACGTTGAGTTAAGCATTGAGCACTGCGGGCGGATTCCGCTGGCGCATTATAGTGCAGCCAGAGAGCCGATTTAGAATCGATGCTTTATGATGCGCCGCGAGGAATAATTATCTCCGTTCATTTTAACTCAGTTAATTTATCACAACGAGAATAATAATAGCTGCAAGTAATAATAACATCAGTGCCAAAGCGTATACACATCGAAATAAATGTAAAGAGTATATGTGTATTAATGCGATCGTAATTACGCGGAATTATTTCTCAAGCTCGAGAGGCCAGCTAACAAATTGTATTTGGCTCCGTACCTCACAACAAGTTTCATATACGCAACCTCAATAACACTCGAAGTCGAAGAAACGTAAACTTGCAATTGGTTGTAGATTGCGGTGACGCGAAGAAGCTTTTTCAATTCACGTAGAATATCGCCTCGCGAGAGTCTATACAGACTGTCGTATAGTGAGTTATTCAGTTGGCCTACATAGGGTATTCCACCAGGGTTTCATTCGATCTTAATCTCAATGATAGTTCAGAGTTAATCAATACTTGTCGACAAAACATTGGAGTGCCAACAAACTGAACGTGCAATTTATTGTTGAATTATGCGCTTAAATTTAAGCAAATTTTACGTTTTTTTTTTTTTTTTCTTCAAAGTTATAATTTTTGAAAGATTAATGGCTGCTTTAAAAAAATTGCCAGGGTTGATTCCGCATTTTCCAGACCTCTACTGTGAAAAAGTCCAGGATAATCTGTATATATAACTTATTTTAATAAACAGTGAGATACCTATATGCCATTTAAAAGATTTAAATTTTTAATTCTACAAACGGTGGAATATCACGGAAATAACATAACACTGAGCATCACGAGATTACGCAGAAAATATTGTATAAGCTAACGGAACGAAAAAAAAAAAGAGAACTGTATTAAAAATTTTAATTTTAGTTGAAGAGGAGGAAAGTAAAACAGTCACGCGCACGTGAGGCTTCCATGATTGTCATAACATTAAAAGTATTGCGCCATCTAGAATTTATTTCACAACGCTTGAGAAACGTAGTTACTAGATCTTCTTTTCATTCCTGTACTAAACTGCGCTAGAATTCTCTTTTTCGCTTTCGCCAAATATTAAACACGTATCTATTTCACTTTGAGTTCCAAAAGTGTACACTATGCAGTTCAGACCCGTGCCCGTGTGAAGCTGGCCCCCCCCCCAATATTAAAAAATCGATTTTTTTCTTCATGCATTCGTTTGCTCATCGTTTGCTCACGAATGCTCAGTTGGAATTTTCGTTTGGTCACCCTTAGTTCAAAAGATATACGAAAATTAAGTTTTGGGGGGGCCACCCTAGCCCCCCAATATTGAAAAATCGATTTTTTTCTTTATGCATTCGATTGCTCACAAATTTTTTGAACTAAGGATGAGCAAACGAAAATTCCAACTGAGCATTTGTGAGCAAACGAATGCATGAAGAAAAAAAATCGATTTTTTAATATTGGGAGGGCCAACTTCACGCGGGTGCAGTTCAGTCAAAGAAAACAGATCCTATTATATACTGAATAGCGAGGGTCCGCCGAAAACAATACTTTTCACCTACGATAATTTGAATAACACATCTCAAAATCTCGGGCAGGTTTTTCAATACTAGAATCTATGGACCACCATTGGCCAGATTTACACCGCGGAACGGAAAACGCGGAAAGCATGGACCATTGTTTCGCACTGAACGTCGCTCTCGTAACGAACCAACCGAACTCTTATTGATCCGGGAATCAGACGGTGCGTTACTGATTTATGATCTTCGGTGAGAGCAAAAACGAATCGCTTCGATACCTCCATTTCGTTCCTGTTGTACGTATCATAGTAGCTTTTGACCCGCTTTCAACTCTTCGTTAAAAGATTCTTTTCCAAAAAAAATATACTACGCGAATGTGTGTGTGGAATAAAAAACTCTTCCAAGAAAGTTTTTAGAATTCTCGTGTAAAAAACTTCAGAAATAATATAGCCACCTAATTTTCTGTCGCAAGAATGTGTGCGATAAAAAATGATAATTTTTACCATTTTTGGGGGGGGGGGAATTCATGATGCAATATGGAGTAAAAAAAGTACAATTATAATTCTGAAATAAATTAATCTAAAAAATATGTATCCGTATTAGTCCAACATATAATTTTGACCGTATTGGCACTTCTTGAATTTAAGTGATTTACTCCACTCATACAATCTTGTTTTCCAATCCAGTAAAATTTTATTCCTAGCAAATAAATCATCCATTTTATTTTTTTTTACAATTAATAAGTAAAAAAAATAAGGTATAATATATTTCAAAGAAATGTATATTCCGTCATCACAGTAAAATTTGTTTGTAACCAATAAATATCGAAAAAAAAAAAACGTCACAATTTGCTTGTGAATATTTCGACTTTATTGGTGTACGTTGGCGAGTCGAGTAAACCCGAAAATTTGTACGTTCTCGCATTTTTTTCCTGATAGATAGAATATTTTAAATTGTTCTTCTGCCGCTGGCGAACCTCACGCGCGAAACGTACATATTGTGAATTGCCATGGATATGCGGTTTTTTCTTTCTTTTTTACTTCGCCATAAGCAGCGTGGAACGTGATGACCGTTCCACACGTGCAGAAATGAGGATGTCAGAGGGGGAGAATTCGTGATACCGTCGAATAAAGGAAGATGATACCGATGCGCCAAATAAGCCGCTCCGCGAAGAAGACTCGCAAGCGTAATCTACTCCCCCCCGAGTTTCACAGCCGCACATCGAAGAACATAAAACAAACACGAGTTTGAGAGCCGAATGAACGAGAGGGATTTTGTTAGCCGTTCGTTGTAGCCGTCGTCATAAAACTCCGATAGCTTTTTTCAGTCCTTTATGATCTCCCTTCTTTATCTCTTTCTCTTTTTTTTTTTTTTTTTTGCGTTCCTGCGGAAAACGCGTTTAACGATGCAACGGACGAAGTAATTAACACCGCGAATAAAGAGACTCCAATGGTATCAACTTTTTTTTTTCTTCCCCCGCGCTTTTGTATATTTCGCTAAACGTAATCTTCCATAGCTCTCCCAGTTCACATTCCTGAATTCTGTGTGAGTATTAAAAGAATCGCCTCTCTTAGAATTCTAGCATAATAAAAACAAATTTAATACGAAAGGAATGATTTTTGCTGAAGTATCTAGGAAATTTAACCATACAGAAAATAATTTTGTTCGGGCTATCAAAATAAATGTCGAAACTTGTACTTATCTTGAGATACCAACGTAGTTATTTTGATCTAACAAAATTATTTTCAGATTTGAATCTGTTTAAATTTTTATATACCCTGAAAGAGCAATTTTACTGAAGAATTAAAAAATGTAGCTAGATACAAATCTGAACAATAATTTCGATGGACTATATCAAAATATTTAGCATGTGTTGCTCATCATGCTTAAGATTCCTATAAAATTATTTTCAGGTCTGGCGAAATTTTTAGATTCTTCAGCAATAATCGCTCAGAGTATTTCAGAGCAAAACAGTTTCTTTCCTCTTGCAAGTATTATGCAGGCAAAAAATCGTTCATATACGAGATACATGGAAGAAATAATGGAGAACAAATAATAGTGAGAAAGAGAAAAACAGCTAAACCAACGGTCAGCTCCATAAACATCTGATAGACAATGGATATTATTTATTAACCGCGAGTACACTTACGATAACGGCGGCGCACATTTGCACGCGATAAAACGTCTGAGCATGTCCATCACTCGTGTCTCGACAGTTTGGCAGGCTTGACGAGCAGCGATATATAAAATTCGCCTCCGATATCGCGTACCGATACGCTACCGAATACGCTTTTATCTCTCCCCTGTGAGCTGCTTTGATGGAAAAAGCCAGGAAAAAGGAGGAAGGAAGAAAAAACGATTGGAAACATACGAGGAGTCCCCTTTTGTTCTGCGGACAAACTTTTCCGCGACGAGAGTGATCTTTTTTTTTTTTTTTTCTACGTACCAGCGCAACGTCACTGATGTCAAAGGTTTTGTTTGCGGTAAAAAAAAATAATAATAAATCGCTGGAACGAAATTAACGTATATATCAGGGCGTGCTCGAAACATACCAAAGAAACCCAAAATATCAGATACTGAGATACTTATATATTTAAACAATTTAAGCACACTTGCTTTTTAACAGGTATACATTGAAGTAAAATATTGTTTTCGCGGACGATATATAAACGCGATCATCATAGATTCTGAACGTGTAATCGATTTAAATAATAATTATAACGTAGCCTCTCGTAATTGTCACTTGCACGCACAGGGCTGTTGCTTCGAAACTCTATTTCTGATTCGGAGTCGTAAATGTGTGGCCACGCGTCACATATTTCTCGTAGCGTGCGATTTAACGTCTAATTTCGGTTGTCAGCAACCGAAAGTCCGGCGGGACACGCGAAAAAGAAATTTATGCCTGCTATTCACGCCTCAAGTATACCTGTGACGCCCGCATTTACTACGACTATTTCAGGACTCGCCCTAACCCGAATACTGGAATCTCGATCGATTCTCAAACTGCCAATCTGTTAAAACAAACCTTGAAGTTAAATAAAGAAGAAAATCCTGTCGTTCGTCTATTCCTGAAAGTAAACTCGCGAAAAGTCATTAGCTTTTGACCGAAAATGTACCTCGCTTGTGATTTGTAAGCGGTATTTTGACATTTCTATTAAAGAATAAGAGATTTTCATAAAAATATACTAAATTTTAATAAATCACTTGTTTGAATAGTGCCACCTAAATATTTACTAAATATTATATACATACATTATGTGTATAAAGATATATTTATTTAGTACAAAATCATTAATTTACACCGTAAAAAAATTAAATATTAATTTTAACTTAAAGATTTATGGACTTGCTGAGACATGCAAAAATATTAATTTTAACATTTTTGCATGTCTTAGCAAGTCTATTTAAATTGAAGTTTTATCTTCATTTTTTCAATAAATCAATATTTTATTAAAACTTAGCATTTTTTTAGCGTATGAATGAAAGTTTCAATATTTTTTACTAAGATTACTTATTACGTAATTAACACTAATGTTTCAATTTAAGGCAATGTTATATTTAAAGTAGATACACTGAAAAAAATTGTGGTCCAACGAATGATTATTATTCAATATGTCAAACTTAATGAAATTAATTTATTAATACAATAACTGGACTCATTAATACAATTAAATACTTATTCTTGCACTGAATTCTAGTAATAGTTTTATTTATAATCTAAATTATTATGAAAATTCATTGGACCAATTTTCATTAATTCAATGAATATTTTATTGTATTTACGTACAATTTTGGTTCAATGTACTTTTTCGTTTTTGCGTACCTCAAATATAGTATTTTCTCTGAATACACAATAAATAAAATTAAGTTAAAAATTAAAGTGCTTGACTTTAGCTCGACGACAAGAACACGATGCGCTTTCGTGAAAACGATGCGAACCGAACATTATTTTCGCGTTAAGACGCACTTCCGCCAACTCTTGGAAATCACTCGGCGTTGTCACTCCTGTCGAATTTGTCATGTCCAACGCTCGTTGCATTTTTGAGAAATATGTGGTGATTCAGACTCACATCAACTATGATTACTTCAACGGCGTATATCCGCGAAAATTAAGTCGCCCACGTGGAAACGCGCTCGAACTCTCTCGAAATCGCAGCCAGATATTTACTTCAACGCCGTCATTTTCGTCGCCGTCAATCATTCTTATTATATATGTATAATCGTCAATGAACGAAATGGTCGAATATATAAATCAATATACAAATGAAGATGAGCTGCTTTCAAAACGCATAAAAAATTTTAATTATAATACAAATTTGGACCGAGAATATATAAATCCAATTGAATAAGAGAAATCCTATACACTGAGGAGAAAACTGTTTGATTTTTATAGGTAACTATAATTACATATTATATACTATAATTATAATTACGTCTACCATCAAATAATTAGTCATTCAAAACATTTTTTATGATAGTTTTTCTCTCATATTCGGTTACACAAAGCGGATATTAGTGCTAAAATATTTCTGTGTAAAGTACACACATTTGATTCCGCAAACTGCGCGCCTAATAAATCTTTTATAGTAATATCACTTATTAATATTTATATTGATAAGCAATTTAATGATTTTTCATGTTAAAAAGCGTAAAGATGCTAAAGAATATTAATAATTTGATGTTAATATATGTATAAGAATCTTAAATCTGCGAATAATTTATTGCGAAAAATATTGTCTAAAATAATTTCATATTTATATGTATACCCCATCTTATTTTTAGAATATTTTAGAATATTCTATTAAATAATATTGCGATCAAAATAACTTCGAATATGTAGATTTAAGATAATAAATCTTTTCACAACGGGTGCCAAAAATTTTCGCGATCGTATACGAAAAATCTTATTTACTTTGATGCACGTGATGCAGCTACAATCTCAATCGAGTATTCGATCGAATATTAATATCACTCGTGGATCTTTCGCTCCAATATTGCTATCTATCGGAAATCAGTATTCCCGCTGCCGCTGGATAAATAAGAGAGGAGAATTCGATATTTAAACAGTTCCATACATACCAGCTATGAAACTATACACAGTTCAAATCCTATACGCAATTTTTGAAAAATTTCGGGGTGTCCGCCGCGGTAAAGCGTGTTATTTTATGGAGAAACGATAATCAGTTACATCAATTTCTCGCATGACATTTTGCTCGCATGAAAGCTGCAAATGTGATTTATTGTTGAAAGCGATATCGTCATGAACGGTACGTGGGTCGCGTTATTTTGGTTAACGGCTTGCGAATTAGCAACGGCCGTATTAATTACTACAATTTCTACCCATCCCACGTGGCGATATTGCCACGTAATACATCTATATCGCGTGCTGTCTGCTGCTCGTCATATTGGCGAAACGGAAATATAATATGACTGTAATTAATAAACTCTTAAATTTGCATAGAATGGAACCTTGAGATAACGTTTTGCATTCAACCGTTTCGTGGAAATTAATATGCGTGTAATGCATCGTCAAATGGGGTGTCCTAATTAATGATTGATGAAATACGGTTTGCATTATATTATACAATATAATAGTTGACGTATATTCTACAAGTTTTATTCTACTTTATTTGTCCTGAATAATAAATATCTTAAAAAATATTTTTTTTAACAAAATAATATGTATTATGTTGTAATTAAATAAATAGAAAACAGAAAAGTGAGGATTAGAGCTACACAGAATTTTGTTTTGGAAAAAAAATGTGAAAATAATTTTTCAAAAAAAAAGGTAAAAACGATTTTTGAAATTGCCAAAATAAAATTCACGCCTATGTAAAAAAAATTAATATTTTCTCAAAACAAATAAAAAAAAAAACAAAGTAAACTGTTGTCATTTCATTAAATCCGCTTGTTGTGCGCGAGTTTATTTTGCACGGAATTTCTTTCGCCTGTATATTTTAAATTTAATCTAAACATTTACACACACAGGTATACATTCGCGCGGAGCTACACCGCGCTGCATGCGGTATCCGTGTGTAAATATTCATACACATTTATTTATAAGAACATATATACGGGTGGGATGCGAGTAATGCAGTCTGCGAATACGATATGTAAATGATTAAACATTTACCGCAGGACACACAAAGAGGGATGTCTTCATCGCAATCCCCATTTATGGAACGTCGGAAAATTTCGCAACGTCCGCAATGTTTGGTAATTGCGAGTCGCTGAAACTTCATCGGAAACGGCGAAATTCATTTCGCCCACGTTCTACGTAATACGAAGAACTCCGGAAATTCCGAGGAAAAAGATCCGTGAATATCTTTTGATAATAAATATATAAGATAATTCGAGATCCAAAGATTTCAGTTATCTATGACTATATATTTTTCTACCGAAATGTCAATAATGCAGATTCGTTTAGCATCAAAAAAGCGAAAAGTAATCAGCGTGATATATAATACAGAATTGAAACTGTAAAGAAATATTTTAAATAATCGAAATATCATATAGAAACGTGTAATAAATCTAAAATATTTATATGTAATATTATTACTTCATCAATATTTCAAATTTATATTGACATTCCGTTGTAAAAATTGATTTTAATTTTTAATTAATGTTCTGTTTTTGTGAATTACGGCAAATCTATCTCGACTTTTAAACGCTCCGTTTTATTTGATGATTTATAAACTCGAACATAACATTCGAACATGTTTATAATATGCCACTGCATCGAATGAACACACTGGAATTCAACCGACCAGAATAACTTCTGAAATAGCTGCTCTATACCTAACTACCTAATTACAAACGTTAACTCGAAAACGTCAATGCATCGCGTTCGTTATGTTGTGCATGTAGAACGGCATTCCGAAGTTCTGATCTGTGGTTAACTGTCACAGCTGATAGCTACGGCCGCACTGCATTAATCACGATGTTGAGAGGGTGCCAAACTTGCCGAGAGACAAGCCGAAAGTCACCGTAAACAAGAAAATGTAGAGAATAAATATAAACCGCGCTAAAGAATGGCTCCTCCGTCAATTGATTTTACGTTATTGCGTATAACGACTAAATAATGACTATAAATTTTCGCCTGAATACGCAGCACCGACATTCATTTGCGATACCTTTTTTTTTTTTACAATTCGTATGAGAACTATTCTCTCATCACATACCGAAACCTGTCGTCAGCAAATGTCGTCTCGTACCTTATAACATCAACGAATCCGTTTTAAAATTACCGTCGACGCTCGTTAGTATCGTTACAACACGAATTTATGGTCGCATTAAGTGCACTTCGTCTCTCACGAGCGCAATGCAATCGAAATTTATGTTATGCAACGTTTTAGCGACATTTACGAGATACAAACGAATTTGCGTTCGAATCGAACGCGTTACAGCATCACAACGTCTCGCGACAATTTAATTTTGCAAAGTAAAAGAGACGTCTCTTTCGAAATGAAAGAGAGAGAGAGAGAGAGAGAGAGAGAGAGAGAATCACGTTGTCTACTTTAATAATCGCAACCTTTCTTCTAATTTATGCCGACTGCATAGTCAACCTAAGATTACCAAGAGAACAATTTTTTTTTTTTAGCACAAGTTTAACTTCGACTTAGACCTTAATAAGCCTCATACATATGCGAAGCATTCCCGCATCGACCAAACCTTTCATTGGTTTCTCCAATTTTTGGAGTCGATTTTTTTTCCCCCCTAATAAAAATTTCATAAAATTTCTTGCTCCGTAACTTGTTAATTTTCCGACGGCTGATTTGAAAATTTATCCACTCTCTACGAAGTTTGGACGACGTCTCTGTAACGAAGGACGAGAGATATATACGTAGAGAGAGAGAGAGAGAGAGAGAACGCACGTGGCCCCGAAGGTATATACCTTCGGAGGTAATAAGGGAAGAATATGCTAACGAAGCACGTCGTCGAACACAGTGTCTATTTCTGAAACAAGCGCGGAACACGAGGCGAGAGAACGGGGGGGGGGGGGG
>NW_017276833.1:996524-1024945 GCF_001594065.2 Cyphomyrmex costatus | reverse complement strand
GGGGGGGGGGGGGGGAGCAAAACCGACATTCGTTCGCGAGAACCTCTCATCGCCGCGCGTTTACCGAGGCGTTTTACGGGTCGTGCGCGCTCTGCTTGTAACTCCCGTCGAAAACTCCGTCGCTCGTCCGCTTTGACGTCGTCGCGCTCGCAAATAAAATCAGTTCCGCCCCCTCGAGAATGACTCGGGGCGCCAATTACGGCGAAGCCCATAACTCGAGTACACTCCGGGCGTAATTGCTGGAAAAACTCGTCCCGTCGAAGCGATTAGTTATATCGCGGAAAACGTCGCGCTACCGTGGGGGCCCCGCTACGCAGCTGTTGATCGTCGCGATGAAGTATACCCTGATAAACTCATTTCCATTCATTCGTCCGCGGATTGTTCTGTAAAAGTTTAATTAGCGCAGCCAGGAAATTTTCCGCGACGTTAACCGTTCTAAAGTGCACGGCGGCGCGCGCGCGCGCGCGCGCGCACCCGAGTTTACCTGCGATTAACGCGAAGCGAATTTATTCGGCCAACTGCGGACGGCACCGAGACGCGCGCATGAAGTCATTCGGACTTCCCGTACGAATTTATATTTATTTCGAAATTACCGCGCATTTTCGGAGATCTTGATTTATATAATAATAATATATTTTAATTAAACATAAATGTGAATATAATAAATAGAACAAAGTTTAATTAAAAGGAATCCGATATTACTCTGTTGCAACATTTCAACACACACAGGACACACACAAAAGACATGAAATTAAATATCGAGCACGTAGATATCTGATTGATTCCAATATTTGCATTCATCTCATGTAGATATTTTGTCCGCGGTATAAATTTCAGATAATTAGCTTCATGTTGCAGATTAACGGTGGCTTCAAACAAGAGATCCACACGACTCTCGGTTCAACATAGTGATAATCCCATCCTTGTTTAACATTAACGAACAAGGATTCACCGCGTCACACCATGTCGTGTGGGTCTCTTGTTTTGAAGGCACCCTTAATCTGTAACACGAAGCTAATTATCTGAAGTTTATATCTATTAAAACATCCACACGGGACAAACGCAAATATAATGAAATTATAAAAATATATTAAACAACTATAATCTATCCTAAAAACGTTAAACAATTTGCCGACGTTTAATTTAGATTCGTCGGAATACAATGCAATAAACAAAATTTGATTATCATTCGAAAGATTGATAAAATTTTATGCGAAAATGTTTTTGAATCTTCGAATTCCTTTTGAATCTTTTATCTTAATGTCTATCTCTCCAATTACGTCCGAGGGACGGTATATTATTGGATTGCAAAGTAGGTTCCAATTCGAATTACAAAGGTGAAATTTTCTCGAACAATTGCCACCCACGCGCCGTTCGGATCCTGTTAAAATCACTGCTTTTCTTTCGTGTAAATATAAATGAGTGAACGGGTGAAATAGCTCGCGAGGAAAGACAGGGATGGGAAGCGAGAGGGACCCCGAAAAAGAGTTATGGGTCGTTAGCGGAACTTTAGTTGATCCACGAACGTTTTCGGCTATACGTTTTCAGCACGCGCGTGCGCACGCGATGATGTTTAAGCATCTGGCGGTATTGCCGATGCAACGGCAATTCGACTCCACTTTGCGCAGTAAAACGAACTTTCACGAAACTTCGACATTAGTAGGACGGCGGTGATTTTATGATTTCGGCTTAAAAGCGCTATTGTAAAATGTCATTGTTAAAATTTAATCATAAATTCGAACATTTCTGTAACTTTATTACTACCGATGATTCATGGCACAGATTTTATGATAATTCAGATAAATCACTGCGATTATCAGATTCTCGTAGTGTCCCCTGTACTGCTGTTCTGTATGTGAGAGTCTTACTTAATCTAGAAGAATTTTTACGAGCTTTTTTTTATTAGATAAATAAAGAAATATGCTGATCTCCTTCCGATGGGTTTATAAGAATTTCCGCCTACACAAGCATTTTTATGTTATATGTCTTTTATGTCTTCTCATTTTGTATTAACAGCTTCTGCCTTTAAAAACAAAGTATTATGTGAAACACGTAGAACTTGTTTTCAACTTAAAGAATATTTCATCTACATTAGATATTATATTATAAAATTATTTATAAAGAATTTTCATCTGTATTATCTCCTCGTTATGTTCTTCTCTATCTCATGCTCTAAAATTCAATCAAATTAATTACCTTCACTTTGAAACTGGCATCTGAAAAGATTTGAAATCTTTGATTTTAATTCTGCCTAGTCGCAACGTACGTTTTGAAATTAGCGGTATTAAAAATATGACAATCATTTCCGCAATGCACACACAAGCGTTTTATCTTTTCTTTTTCTTTTTATTATGGAAGTGTATTTCTTATTCGGAACGACAGGATAGCTGAAGTGCAAACCTTACGTGCGGAAATAACATTTTTCGTCGCGAATATAGTTTCTCGCCCTTAAACGTAAGCGGGATATTTCAAAGATGCATCTCGTGCAGAGTCGCGGCGCGACGTTTCTGCGCTAAAGCACGTTCCAGCCGGTCGTATCAGCACGAAGGACGGTATCTATCTCGCGGAGCAATGAAATTTACCGCGTCGATCTTTACAGTACTTGGGGGCGCGTGTGGTAAAAACTACGAGTCGAGGCACGCAGTAAATTGTAAAAACGTGATATAGAAAATATTCTTCGGAGGATGGCGTATACGTTGCGCGAATTTAAAATAAGCATAGGGATTTATCTTCCGGTTGTATTATATGAATGTAATGTGCCGCACAATAGGATTTATATAATACCGGAAATTAATAACGCCGAAGATCATTCCCGTTTCAATTGTTTTATTCCAAAATATTGTTTCACGTCTCGCTCGCTTCGCGCGCATCGCGTATCGCAATTCGACAGTCGACATTAATTGCGACGGAATCGACCGGAAATTGGAACGCGGCGTGTTGCAGCGCGGCGCGATGGGAATCATTCACAATTATGCTACGTCATGTTTGTTTACGGTCCGCGTCGTGGCGAACATAGTTTAAACTTTTTCATATGCCCCGCGTTGCCTCTCAAACTGGAAAATTAACGACGTCAATATTTATTAATGCAACACTAACGTAACACGGCACTTTTTCGTTTAATGCGGAAAACTGCGCACTTTTATCGTTTTTTCATTAATTCATTCATTTATCGTTGGCACATAAATTATAACAATGAAATTCTGTATTTTAATTAATGCAATAATGAATAATGGACTCCTTATACTTCAATAAAAACGAAGAAAATTTAATTTAGCTATAAAAAGGAGTCAGCGCGGTAAGAAGTGCGCAAATTTGTAGAAAAAATTATTCAATAAAACATAAAATAAATATAATATTAATTAAAGGAAAAATAATATTAATCTCCAATAATAAAATAAATACAGTAATAATAACCTCGTCAAATTTCAAAAATCTCGAGAGAGAGAAAATCGTATTTCAATTAATTTCAACTGGACTTCAGCAGTATTTATTAAACTATTTCTCTTGGTAGTCGTAATCTCAAATTGGAAGATATTTTCGACAATTTTGACAGCAGTCGGCTAAAGAAAATTACCGCGTTGCTTCTCAAACTAAGGAATTAAAGACGTCAAAATTTATTGATGCAACAGCCGTTACGCTAAGACTAACGTAAAGATATTCTTTCGTAAAATTTTAAAAAACTCTCTGTAATTGTTATCGTTTTTTTTTTTTTAATAATTCATTCATCGTTGGCATATAAATCAATAATGAAATTCCATTTTAATGTTTTAATTAATTCGAACCTGACTTCAATAGTACTTATTGAACTCTCTCGCAAGTCGTAGTCGTAATCTCGAACTGGAAGATGTTCTCGACGACTTTGGCAGTGCAGCAGACTCGGCTGAAGAAAATTATCGTGCTCCAAACCGCCGAGGAAATTAATTATCCGATGCAGAGCTCCCACGTGATCGGTCAGAATTTTCGTTAGGCGTCATTGTGACTGCCATGTGAGTTAATCACTTCGCGAAAATCGCCGCGAGACGTGCCTCTCGTCACGTTATCCATCGTCGACGGTGAATTTCGACCACTAGTTGCTGGCGAGAAATCCAATTCGCGTCCGCCCCGTCACGCTATGGCAATCGGACTTTCGTCGTAATCTTTTTTTTCCTTCTCATTCGTTCTGGCGCGACGCCGCCGCCGCTCGCCCGTTACGAGTTTTACGCGTTCGCGCTCGCCCGAACTGTTTTCAGTCTCGAAACTTTTCGGTCCCTGGAGTGGGCTTCCGCGAGATCACGAAATGGGCCAATAAAAATCGCTTTGGACCCGCAATGGGACCCGCCCGATTCCATTCGTCGTCCCAACGCACAATGCGGTCGATCCGATTCCGTCAAATTGACCCCGCGCGACCGGTGTCCGAGCGTGTCTACTTTGAATCCCACCTGGAAACGAACGTTCCACCTGCCTACGTGGCCCCGACCTCGATAATTGCGTTCCTCGTTCGTTCGAACTAACGTTCGAACCAGCAATAAAAATTGCTCGACGTCAACCAGTAAAATTGCGTGCCAATACTACGTGGCCGAATATTGCCTGTTGACGAAATTGCTACAAAAATCAGCTGCCATCTCATAGCTTTACTTTTTCACAAAACGTCTTGTTTTACGCGTATTTTAATTGATAACTAAATTTTAATCGTTCTGGACAAAAAAGTATCGGATAACACTATTAGAACTGTCAAAGGTACTAACTTTGTAATTTTCTATCCTTATTTTCGGTTCATTTAAAAATTTATTTTGAGATCATTTATATTATATTCACATAGTTTCAATATTCAGTATTGTATATTTAATACAAAGAAAGAAAAAAGTTGAAATGATTAGCGAAATCAAACTGCATTACGTTGTCAGCTTAAAAACATATTCTTCAGATATCCTCTCCCACGCGATTATCATAAATTTTATCTCTTCGATGCCTTTCCTAAAAAAGAATAGGTTTCAATTAATTTTCAATTATATATAGCGATTGGAAAGTCCCAAAGCCCGAACTCACTCGACGGCCCGAGATCGAGATAATGAAGGCACACACATCGGATACCGTGTAACAGAATAAATACTCAAAACAGACCACGACGTTACCGTGATTCGAACGTGTTTCTGGCGAGGAGGGGATTGCTGAGGGGAGGGCCCGAGGGATCGAACGCGGAAGCCGGTTCGCCTCGCGATCGCCCACGGAAATCCTCACAATTGCAATCGTGAGAGCGGACTTTCCCTCTATTGTTTCTCTCCTTGTCGCACCTCCGCCGGCGAGAGATTCGTTATCGTGCAGCCCGACTTCGACCAAGGGCGTGTCTAATGCCACCGTGCATCGATCCGAGGAGAGCACACAAAATTGTTTTCCGCCGATCCTTACGTAATGCGACTCCACCCTCTCGACGAGCAAGCACGATTTGCATGTTTGCATAACGCGCCCGGCTTACCAATTTTCCACGAGAACGTAGAAAATTAAGTGACTCTATGAGTCAGCAAAGATTTACCGGAAAAAGGATATACGATAAAATATCGCATGCTTCCCTCCCGAATATAATTTTTGCAGGAGAGCAAAATAAAAAATATCTAACATATTATTATTGTTAACGTTGCTAACTAATGAATTTTTTTTTATAGCAAATTGATCTTTTATGATTGATTATAAGAATAAGTTAAAATATTACTAAATTTGTGAAAAAGACCAAATATTAATACTTCGAAGAGTTTTAATATTGGGGGGCTAGGGTGAAGAAGTTGGCCCTCCGAAACATAATTTTCTATCTTTTGAACTAAGGGTGAGCAAACGAAAAAAAAATCGATTTTTTAATATATTGGGGGACCAGCTTAATTCACATAGGACTTTCGGTAATGAGTTAAATTAAAAATTAAATCTTTGAATCAGATTAAAAAAACACATTGATCGATCACCTTCGCACCGGAAACGCTGAATTTACAATGAAATCGGAAGACTAATCGATACACGCCGATAATGCTGATAGAGCGAGAATCGTTCGACGGATGTATGTAGGTCAATCTGAAAATAGCGAAACCTGCCGATGAGGTCCATTGTCGTTCCGATTAACATGCTGACGACCATTCCGTGTTCGGTGATCTCGAACCACTTCGCTCGCATCGCGTCGCGAACTTCCGTCGCGTAATAACGCCTTGAGCGAGGAGTAGAGGAGATCTCGCCGATGTGCCCGTAGAAGCTGTCAATTAAATCCTGTGAAATGAGAGAAAAAAAAGGAGGAGACCTCTCCGATGAGAACGGCAGAACCTCGCATTAATTCCCCCCTTATTCTTGTGTGGAGAGCACGGAGACGTACTTAAGCGGTTTTAATCTAATTTCGAGATATCGGACATTTCACTCATTAACACGTGGCGAATAACGATATTGCGTCGACGGAAAGACCCCACACACGTTGGATGAAATTTTCCTTTCTGCAAATTGTTTTCATTTATGCTAATTGCGTTTATGTTTCTCTCGTAACTTTATGCAAACGTTTAATATTTATTCATCGATTTTCTCATGCATAACAAATTTAATCACAATCAATACAAAGATTACGTTGGAGAATTGTGGAACCGCAAGCGTTTAAACACACCTCCAGCCTATGCGGCATTTTGCAATAAAATTCCAATAAATGAAACAGAGAGAGAGAGAGAGAGAGAGAGCATTTCAAAATATTATTTCAAAATAGCGGCTGATTCGCATTAAGGAGTAGCTGGCTATCGTGTATATAACCGTCGTAAGTATCGCGAATTAATCGGTATGGCAAACGAAGTGTATAAGAACAGTCTTATGCCCACAGGGCTGTGCGCGTCGGCTCGGTTCTGTCATATCAACGTCACGTGTCTGAAATACTCCGTCTATATCCGTCACTGCCCGACACCAAGCTGCTCGTATCAAGTATAACAGCAGTCTCGTGCTTACGTATGTTCGTATGCACGTACAACCACCAGGGCCGCCTTAATCCTCAGAACACTCCAAACTATTCTCGCAAACATCAGTTAGCGTTAACCACGATTCTGTTTTTATTTTTTTTTCTACGGAATAAAAAACAGGGTTGCCACAAATTTTTCATCCTAAAATTTCCTGACATTTCCCTAATTTTACTGACAAAATTTTGTAATTTTCCCTGACTTTCAATAATAAATATTTTGTAATATTTTTTGTATTTTCATCCTGATTTGAAAATTGTTAAAGATTTTGTTGATCGAGTAATTTAACATAACAGTGTAATTAAATTAATGTTATAATATAATACTATTAATACTATTAATAAATAATACTATTAATGTTGCTGATACACTACATTTTATCGTTAAGTTAATAGTACTTTTTGTCTTTTCCTTTCATGTATGAACATGATTCTTTTCCTCTTCCTCTCTTTCTTTTTACTACTAAACTTAAAATATAAGGAACATAAATCAATGAATACAGTTTCTTTTTTATCAAAATTATGATTTGTTTATTAAAATCTCAATCTGCTTATAAAAGTTAACATATTTGAAAGAAAAATCATAAAATTATAGAATAATATTTATTTTACTCACTTGTTCATAAGTAACAGAACTTTCTTATATAAAACAAAAGAACAGACAACTTTAAAATTTCGATGTTTTTAGTAAAGCATTTTAAATCTTTACAAGTTTATGTTAGCTTTTTAACATAACTAAAATTTCAAATCTTTAAAAAAAACTTAAATACTGCAACATAAAAAATTGTACAAGATTTTAATCGAATGTTAATGACATCAGTGACGTTATTTCTTCATCAAGAGCACTTATTGTTAATTCATTAGTTTTTTCTGCCAAAAGTTTTGCCTTCTTAGTCTTCAATTCTGAAATTTTTGTAAACAAAGATCTTTTTTTAGCAACCGAGTTGGCTTGAAGAACAAGGCGAAATGATTTTATCGATTGTGGCGTCGTGATATAAATAAATTTCTTTACAGCTATGTTATTTTTCCCGAAAAGTGAGCTGAAATCCCTGATTTCCCTGACTTGTGGCAACCCTGAAAAAATAAAAATTTCGAGTCCATTCAACCTTGTGTCAATGTTAACTAATATTCATGAGAACGCTCTTGACATAGATTTCATCCGCAATGAGTGTTTTGTAAATTTCTCTTCTTAAGGGTTCATTTCTTGCAATTTTTTTCTTTACACCTTTTAATTATAAATTTTCATTTGCATCAATATTGTTAATTTCAAGTATATTAAGGCGGCCCTGCGGTGTACGACCGATTTCCGTGTGAGATCGTGTAGGTGGATAGATAAACAGCGTAACATACACCGGTTGTCCTGCTATCGGCTGAGATGCGCCAGAATTCCCGTTATTAATTCCGTACTGGAATCTCCTGTCGCTATAAATAACAAATTCTTCAAACCACAGTGGCACAATCTGGCGGATTGAATAGATACGCTACTTCATATAGGAATGATCGTTAACAATTGAAGAAAAAAGTTAAGAGGAAGGATAAATGTATAATAATATAAGTAGATATGAGAAAAATTTTTCACTTCGACATCTAATTAACTGATGATTAAACTTCCACGAACGCAACATTTTCTCACAAAATTTATTTAGATGCGAGTCCATGATAAAGAATTCGAATTGCACTAAAAAATATTTTTGTAACTTTTCATGAAGATGAGATAGTTACACGTGTAAGATATTATGTAACATTACCTCTCGTAGCAAATTTAATTCCAGAAAAAAACAACTTTGCTAAAATATCTAAAAATTTAGCTAGATGCAAATCTAAAAGAAATTTTGTTGTATCATAAATATCATCATTATTTTGGACTATCAAAATAATTACGTAGGATAATCAATATAATATAATACAATAGAAAACATCTATGTCGAAGCATCTAATGTATAATCGAAAATGGCTATAATTACAGTTATTATAACCATAAAAATGATTTAAATGATAGTTATTTGAATTATTTTTTATGGTAATTTCGACCATTTATATATATGTGATTATAATAATTATAATTATAATCATGATTATAGTGATGTAATTATCGTTATAAATATCAAACAGTTTTTCTCTCAGCGTACATAAATTTTTAGACATTTCGGTAAAATCGTCCTTTTCGTACTTTAAACATTAGGTTTTCAGCCAAACATCCCGACACGGCACAAGTCATCTGCAGCGGATAAGGATCAACCGAAAATTCCGGTAAACACGAGATCCGTTTTATTCCGGTCACACAGTACGCCGTCCTGTTACGTGACTATACGTAAAGAGCGCCAAAGAATCGAACACGTTACGAATTTTCATCGCGATAATGGCGCCCGACTCTCTGGAATCGATGCAATCTTCTTTTCAAATATCTTACGTAACGGGATGTTTTGAATAGCCGAATTTAAAGAAGATCGTAGAACTCAATAGAACGCTTCTCGAGTGAATGGAGATTAAAGAGTGATGCTGGACCGGCGTGATTCCCTGAAGATCCTTTTAAAGCGAGTACCGAAAGCAATTCGTCACTTGATTCCGAACTTTTTTCCAAAAGGCATTTTTATCGTCCACTCGAGACGGCAGCAGTCACTCATGAGATTAACAAACGAATAGACAAACTTTGAAATTAAAGATAGAAAGATTATGGAGGAGCTTCGGAATTAAAGTGTGGACGTGCGATTGTTATCGACAACGATATCAGATGTCGAAAATTTATGTCGCAAATATTGAAGTTTGAAAAAAAACCTTACAACGCTTCTAAAGAAAGCAAGCAGCGGGGTGTAATGTTTTAATTCTTAAATTAATAGATAAGTAAATTTTATGATCTTTAAAATCATGGTTCAGATTGCATTTATTACTGATACAAAAGCCGTTATTCGATGATATACCGACGGATGAAAATGGCCAGAAATGGCCTTGGAAGAATGATGTCGACGCACCAAAGTATCAAAGGACATAAATTGGAACGGCGGAGTAATAGTGTCTGAAACTCGAAGCGCACGATGCGATCGTAAAATCTGTCAGTGTAACACCGTGACATCGAAAAGCAGTTCGTAGTTCAGAAACTTTTATACCTACTCTCGCCAAATTTCGGGAAACTCGATATCGCCCAGCAGGATCACTCGCCACCGTATACCGAAGAGTGCTGTCGAAGACCTTCCGCGGGAGTAAAAGAAAATTAGATTTCCCGTGTATTGAAGGCAAACGTTCCCGCAATTTAATTTGTGAAAAGAGAGCCGTGAAAACGCGGTCCATATTCAATCGCCATAACACCAACTCGCGACGAGTTTAACGCAAACTATTTCCCAAAAATTTCTGGTCGGAAATAAAAACTTAATGGAAGTGGTATATATATTCGCAATATCGCCGAGAATACTCTATATTTTCAAGTCCTACGATTTTCGGCTTTTATTTCCGAATTTTTAACACTACGGTCTCTCTATCCGCAAAATTCTCATCTCCAAATCACCCATTTTCAGCTTCGACATTTCAACTTTTCATAATCTGCTGAACCTTCGATTCCCTTTCAGTTGCTTGTTTGCGTCATAAAATTGCCACTTTTACGACTGGAATCTCAAAATTCGTGCTTACCGTGTTATATTTAACAAATATCAGAAATAAAAATAAAAATGTGTACATAAATTAAGAGACTGTCATATGCAAGAGTACAGGCAATTACAATTGACGACTAACAGAGATGTAAAGCGACGAGATAAGCACAGCGCGAACTCATTCGTTATTTCAATTGCCGTGACGTCAATCCCGTCGGAAACACGCGCAGCAACTTCCGCGAGTGACGGATACGACGGTTTCGGCGATCCCACGTTCGCGTGTTTCTGTCGAGTTGGGTGCCGGTAAAGTCGCCGGAAAATTCCGGAAGCATCGCGCGAGTATGTCAATTGTCGGGCTCGACTTCGGTTAAGCTCATTATCTGAAATACCTGTTCCGCTAGCGTGTGTGTGTTCGGCATTAATAAAGTTCCGGACACGCAAGAGGGAGAAGGGGAGGAACAGAGAGAGAGAGAGAGAGAGAGAGGCCACAGCGGGGAATTGGTACCGCTGGGACACGAACGGGAACATGTTCCACCTTGCGACGATATACCTCCTCTCCGAATTACAATCGCGATATTACCATCGCGTATGCCGAATTGTTACGCCGCTTGATCATACTAACGTCGTTGACAAGAGAGGTAATCAGTGCGTATATTTACAATTATTATCGCTGCGGTTACTTTCATTATAAGATTATTGAGAATTTTTATAAAGAATTTAAAAATATAATAAGATGAAAATATTCAAGGACTCTCAGTATATAACAATAATTGATACAAATAGAAAGGGCGATGTAAGAGTCAAGTAAAATTTCATTTAAAAATAGTACAATGTATACATTTAATTTTAAATTTTAAAAATAATAGAATATATAAATATAAAAAAATATATAAAAAATAGAATATCGTTTGGTAGTCCATTCCGGACGTTTGGTAGTCAAAGATATAATGAGAAATGTCAAAAAAAGAAGAACGCGCCTGAAGTTAGCCCCCCCCATATCTATAAAACTCGGCTTTGCAGACTGCAAATGCAATAATGGCTGTAAGCATTCGTTTGGTAGTCGCTTACTGACGTTTGGTAGTCCATTCCCGATGATTGGTAGTCGAAATTATAGCCGGAAATATCAAAAAAAGGATATATGCGGGTGAAGTTAGCCCCCCCATTTCTAAAACTCGGCTTTGCAGAATGCAAATGCAATAATGGCTGTAAGCATTCGTTTGGTGGCCGCTTACTGACGTTTGGTAGTCCATTCCGGACGTTTGGAAGTCTTTTCTTTTTTTGACATTTCTCATTATATCTTTGACTACCAAACGTCCGGAATGGACTACCAAACACCACCAAACGACCACCAAACGAATGGTAATGGTCATTTTTAGATTTGCAATAGTGGGGGGGGCCAACTTCACATAGCCCGTTGCGTGACATTGCGTTGCGTAACAAGTTTCGGATTGAGCCCTCCTGAGACATTAAAATCGGCGGATAAAATCATTCGTCAAAAGATCGGTCGTACATTCTCTATTTTAATCATGCGAGTCTTCACAGAAAAATGACATTTTAGTTAAACATGATTGAAAAGTCAATGTATAACAATATCTCAAGAGAATCGAAAACGGTAATAATATTAATTAAAAATATAATGTTTTAACTGTCACATACAAAACTTGGAAAGTAAAAATAAGCAAAACATAGACGCCTCTTATTTACAAGTAAAAAAAAAAGTTAAAATACCTACGTAAATACCTGTTATTTTAAAATATTTCATTCTCCATCCAAGCGCAAAACTAAAATTGACATTAAAGTTATAGATTTTTAAAAAACGAGACATGATAAAAAAAATCTATTCGTAATGTGCGTATATTCATTTTTAATAAAGCATTTTCCTTTTATAAAATAGATTTAACACGACGAATCATTTCGCACCTTATTCCATTACTCGGAACGTTATTAGGAACGTAATTCTTCGAGCGTGTGATTTCCTAATGAGACCGTAACTAACCACATTAGAATGTCATAGAGGCAGGCAGGAATCCTCAGGGAATGTCCTGGGTGGACGACGGCTACGTTGAATACGCCTCTCAGCGTTATTGTCGACCGACATTATTTCTCAGCACCACGAGCCGGCGATTATTCTCGACCGCACGAGCGAGCGAAAAAGCGTACAGCTATCTCGCTAACGACACGTGTATATATCATCATATTAAAACAGGACAAGTAAAGACGCGTTATATATCACATAATTATATGTTGATCGATACGTTATTATAACTCCACATAATTTCTATAATTAATAATCGTTGAAAAACAACTCGATTAATCTCTCTAGAAATGCATTAAGGAAATTAAAGCGTTGTTGTTGACGGGTGTACTCTACTTTACTGATTATCCATGATATAATATAGGGTTATAATATAGATATCGATAGAGTACATCCAATTTTATACTCTCGTTAAAAGTTTCATATTATTCTTTCTCTCTCTTCTCTACGCCGCTCGCTGACTACGAGAGTGTACCCGTCGAAAGCTTTCAGCGTTGTACTCGCTGCATTATCAAAGTCAGTCGACAAATGCACAATCGCGTCGCTCGATTTGCTTCGAATGCATCCAAAGAGTGGCCGCCGCCTCGGAGCGGTGCATCACGAGTGCTGATGCACCGACGACGGTGGTTCTTTCCGGACCAGTTGACGCGACGCGCTCGTCGGCGGTATATAGCGATGCGACATGCATCCGAGAGGCGCAATCGGTGAAGTTTCATCTCGGCTATACGACGACGTCGCGGAAATTTCTTTAAAGTATCGACGACACCGCGGCGGATAAATGACCGTGGCTGTTGTATAGCGTGCGCTAGTCGTTTCTTCCAGATAGCTTCTGCTAGCTATGGTCGTTCACGGTAATGGATCGACCCCACGCCCCGTTTTAATCCACGATGAAGTTACTCGGTGATCGATCAATTATCCTTGAACGAAGGGGGTTTGACTATCGGGCGATTAAGGGAACGTCACATCCTCGCACCAGAATGATGCACGGTCCCCTCGAGCTCGACAATCTTGCTCCGAAAGATGTTATAATGATTTTAATAAGTCTTCAGTCTTTCGTTACTCTTTCAGACGCGTTCAAATAAAACCACGACACACCGCGTCTCTCTCTTAACGAAATAAGTTAATTATATTTATCTTTGGTTTGAAGGATTAACGCTACAATAGGTATATATCTTATTCGTTCTTCGTGAACTGTTCGAATAGACATGAAAATGATAATTTAAATCGGTCGCAAAAAAGAAGTCACGTCGACGGTGTAATTATTATGTCGCAACATAATCTTCGATAATAAGGCTGTACAAATAATAATTTAAAAAGTCGCGAGAGACACGTCGTTCTCTCTACGTATAGCTATACCGTTCGCTATGCTAACGAAAGCTTCGTGATTTTAAATTCGCGGAAGAGACGTTTCTATTCCGAGCACGTCAGTCGCGAAGCTAGAGTTTCTGGACGAAGCCGGGAACTACGTCATTTTCCGTCTCTCGGTCTCGCACGCACGCGAGAGCGCGCGGATCCCTTCGACTGTCTGAGCACGCACGCAACGTATAATCGGGATACGCTCGGTACGTGCGCGGCCGAATGACGGACCTGCAGCGAGCGAGCTGCAGCGCGATTCGCGGGCGGAAGGATTCGGCGCCGCGAAAACGGAGGAACAAAAGCACAAAGCCGCGTACACTGGGAATGAAAAGGGGGTGGAGAAGTGCGCCACTTCCACCTCGAAAGGTTCACGGGCAGAGAAAAGCCCACGATACGAATGTCGCGGAGACACAAAAATCCTTTATACCGCGATAACTTTTTAGCCGGCATTGTATCGATGAATATATAGACGTCGCACCATTTAATAACCATATCGCGTACCTGCCATTGTTCCCGAGCGATATTAAACGATATACAATCGCGATTGACGATCCGTTTCGCTGAAGAGTCAATTGGGGTTCCTATTTTGTGTGTCCGACACTTCGATAGAAATTAATTGAGGTCTTTCCGACAATATTAATTATTCGAAAAATAAATATCATATATAATAATCCACATTTTAGTTAATTGGAATAATATTGGGTGGGCTAATAGAATTAAACGAATAACAAAATATTTAGCGGATATATTATAGTAATCAAATGGTAATCTTCATTTGTATAACTCAGCTCTCGACGTTTCGTTGAAAGAAAAAAAAAAAAAACAATTAATTTTATGGTAACAATTAATTTTAGGACAGAATAAAAAAATCGGTAGTTCGTTTCCAGGATACCGAATCTTAATTACCGTGATTTTTTTTCTCGACCGATGTTTTCCTGGCGACGCGACGCTCGTTGCAAGGGGCAACAGGTATTTAAATTAGCCCGCTGCCACTCGAGACGAGACGAACGACGGTGACGTTCGTAAGCGGTGGAGGAAAGGTAAACGCGAAGAAAGACCCGAAGAAACGAGTAGGACGCGCTCCTTTCGATTGGCAATCGATATGTACGTGACCGGCATTCGAAGGAGAGGCGAAACAACGCTCTCTCTCTCTCTCTCTCTATAACTCTCCATGGCTATTATACTGTATTCCAAGCAGATCGCATTGATTCGGTCAAACTGTAGGAACGTGCCGCGGAATAAACTCGCAAATTCGACTACTCGTAATTATATTTGCCCAGTCCGGATAATTGAAATAAAATATTGTGCTCGTTTGATTGAACGAGAATAGCTTACTGAGGAACCTTCCCTTTTTCCCCCGTGAAATTACGTTTGCGTTTAGAATGAAAGATTCACTTCTAATGGAGTGAACTTTATATTTGGATAAAACTGAGATTCCCTTTGATAAACTGCGACAAGTTGAATTCAACTTAACGTAAATAAACAACATAAATTCTTATTGAACCGCTAAATTTCAACCGTTTCTAAATAATTGCGTTCAGATTTTTATTCACCCGTAATTCAGCTGAGACTGCTGTGGCATCGTCTTATTCAGTTTTAAATTTAACTATTCCTAAATTTAAAGATACGCTACATTTTTTGATACTCCATTAATCATAATCTCGTCTCGTGTAAAATTAATTGCGCAATTAACTGTACCCTTGAATTTATTATGAATAACTGAATATCGTCCAATTAAAAATTATTTTATCATTGCTAATCGGTTTTGTTGTATAACAATTTGCATAACAAATTTATGACCTTCGTAAGGCAAAAAATCTCTGCTAAGTCGCTCGCATTATGACGGGTAAACCGTAAATTTAACAAGAGCGCTGGAAACTTTACAGCAGGACGCTGAACATCTTTCACGAGCGAGACCCACGGAACGGTGAACTTTAATTACTGTAGGTTATTAGTCTTCCGCATCCGTAGCAATATCCGCAATATCGAGAGGCAAAGAGCTCTAAGTTTGGTGATTTATGGACACGCCAAGTCCCGAAAAAGACCGGACAATCGGAAAAGTGGAGCGACATATCAAAAATATATTGTTCGGAAATGTCGCCATTTATGAGTGCTACATTGTGGGGGGGGAATGCAAAACAGTGAAGAACGATGAACGAAATCGAAAGAATAGCTGCACGAAAAATGTGTTATTCATGAATTTATACATTCTTATTTCCCTTGAATTTTTCCATATGTTATTCCAGGTATTATTTCATCTCTCTTATCTTTCTATTGTGATTTTTCGAAATTTTGAGGCACACGGAATAAACATTTCAAAAAAGAATATCTCCGGACAGTGACAGTTTGGGGACAATAGATATTCGATGTGTAAAAATATGTAGTTTCTTCATGGATTTTCACAAAACATTATGTTGCTTTTGTATTACAATTTTACCGAAAAATGTTCAAAATATATACATAACAATTAAATATAATTAAAGTTACTCAAAAGTGTACACTTAATAATATTACCTCGAGAAAATATTATCTCTTAGATCCCTCCTTCTTTTCACGTGTCAACCGAGAGATCTCTCTCGAAGATTTTCTCGACGATGCTTCCTCCGTTCATCGATTCTACTGTGACCCGAAATTACACGCGGTTGACCTGCGCCGCGATTGATGGAGATGATTTCACCGCACGCGAAATATGTTATTTTCACGGAACAAGCTCGTCCTCTCCTCGCAAGCGGTTCGTTCTCTCCGCTGACAGCGAGTATCATAAATTAAAATTGGTATTCGCGTAGCGTGGAAATTAAACCATTCCTCGATTCGCAGTATACTCTGGAAAGGCCAGTATTGCATTCAGCGAGAGAAATATCGGGAGAAATGATAAAACATTCTTTTATCTCCTGCCTAGCTCGCGGAGTGAAATTATTTTCTCGCTTGCGCGTCCACGGGATAAATCAAACAAATTTCTGCTACATAAACCAACTTTTTCGCGTAGATATTCTGCCATTCATTGAATTATTATATTTATGATTATGTTATAAATTTGAATATAAATTTTTTAAATAATACTGTATAAATACATGTGTATTGCTAGAGGAATAAATATCTCTTTTCTCACGCACTGGAAAAATGTTTGATTGCATTCATTAGAATTCTGATTGAAAATGGACAAATCAGACTTTTTTAGTTGAATTTATTATAATTAAAAATAAATAATCTGGAAAATTTAGATCACATCAATTAGAATATTCTAATCGACGTGCACTAAATTCTCCGGATTATTTATTTTTAGCCAATTTTTTCAATGCAGTATAACTACATTAGTCTTTTGTATCTTTATGTTGATATTTCTCGCAACATCCGTTAACACATAAAATAGGAGTTATTATTAGCTTGACAAATAGAGTCTTACAATTGTCTCATCCACTTTTTCATAAAAAAGATTTTGACAATATTATAAGAATTTTATTACAAAACGGTTACCCATTACAACTAATATTCAATACAATTAAAAAGACTTAAAAAAAAAATTGATTTACAGAACAAAGTACAATCGAATAATAATGACAATAACACGGATGACAAATTTAGTTATTTCACAATACCTTACGTAGCTAGCATGACCAATAAAATTAAGAATTACTTTAGTACGTTTAAAACTGTTAAAGCAGCTTATAAGGGTATTGATAAACGAGAATATCGGAACATAAAAATCATATTTATTGGAACACTCAACAAAGATCGGTCATTACGGAGCAACGTTTAGAATTCGCGCATGATTTCGATTGCTAACATTAAGATACTCGATGAGGAAATAATTTTAAATAAAACTCATGCCAGAAATGATTTACATACACAAACAAAACAATAGTTTAAATTTGCAAACGGACACGGAATTGTTAGATGAAGCATATGAATGCTTATTTAATATCTTTTTCTCTCTCTGCAATGATCCTTTACTCTGTTTTCGCATATGACAATGTCAACTGATGTATTAATCTTTGTAATTAGAAGTAGTTTAACTCTTGACATGACAACTTGTATTTTATTTTCTATGATTGTTACATGTAAGTAATTTAATATACATTTAATGTATTGTTTAGAATTATTATTAATTTTTTAATGTACAGTGTTCTAGGGAGCACAATAGTAACATGTTTAATTTTGTATATGAACTTTGAGACTTGTGAAAAGGATCCGAATCTGGATCGAAACGTTGTTATCAAGATACAATGAAGCTTTGTTTCAAATCACATCAACAACCGGTGTACTGATTCGATCGGCATTTTTCAATTTTCTTGGATTTACGTCGATATTATTGTTTACATTAAACAATGCTTTTCTATGATAAATTCAAATAATACGTAAAATTTTAAATGACTATTTAACTATCCATAACTTTCCGAAAATTAGATACGGCCTCGTGCAGGTTATATCCTATTTCGCTACTTTGGATTAGTCGACTGGCCTATGCGAGCCTCAATGGATTACATATGTGGGTCAACCATAAAAGGAAACTCACGGGAAAACGAGCTCGTAAAATCTTGCATGGCAACTTCGACGCGCGCGCGCGAATCCATGAATTATAACGGCGTGTGGCGCGTTAAGGACGTTCGAGAGAGCGCATCACGGATTTTTTAATGGGCTTTACAGGGGCGATTTACACGATCGTGATTAAACAGCGAAACAGTTGGATAAAATATTTACGGAACTAGAGCGGAGTCGGATTACGTGTGCATAACTCCGGATAGAGATCAGCGAGTACGTACATGAAAACGCGGGAAACGACACGGACTATCTATCTTTCGCGGATAGATATTACCGGGGCCGTCTATCCACGTAGCGGAGATGTATTTTTCCTCGGCTTTGTGAGCGGCTCCACAATGCGCCGCGAGTAAAGCGCCGCAATAATTCTCCGCCCGACTGCACGCGGTATGCCCTTCTTATCTGCTTTGTAAGATGAATGTATTGGATTTGTCGCAATATTATCTACGGACTGCCGCAAGAATTATGACAGATAACAACGGAGTGGACTATGATTTCTCGATTAAGATGAACCGACCAATCCTTTTATCTGTACTTCACTAGAAAATACACTCTGGAATAAAATTCCTTCAATCCCCTGCGCTCCAAGATTACGCTGAAAGATTAGAGAACGTCAATAGAAACGTCATTTTACATTATAATATATATATTGACTCTTGAACTTTAACCTAATTATTATTAATTTTCGATATTCGTAATGTAACATAATTAAAAAATCGCGAAATATACTTTGAGTTTTTAAATTTTGTTTTGGCAGTTAGAAGAACGTCTGCTTCATAATTTCGATATAAAATAACAAGAAACCAACACAATTTCTTTTATTTCTACGGTTTTTTTCTTGACCAATCTCTACGTGAAAGCGCTGTTTCATCAAGAGGATAGCCACTATCCATCTTTTACAGTGAAAAACAACTCGTTGGTCGACATTTTCGAAAAAAGGAAATCACAGTCTACAAGAAGTGAAAATCACGTAAACTAGAATTACAAACATTTGCTCAAAGAGTTCGGACTTAGCGAAGTTTTTCTTCGTACTTTAATTCAAAGAGAAACCTGTTTAATTTTTTAAATAAGATAAAATTTCATAATAAATAGATATCTATTCTTTTTTAATTTGAAAAACGTTTTCGTTCTACTTTTAAATTCACTAATCATGTTTATAAATTATCAATTTTAATGTAACGAGGAAAATAAACGCGGGAAGTCTGTTAAATCGTATCACTAATAACGCTGTAAAGCAAGGAAAATACGTTAAAAATTTAACGACTGCCCTGCGAGGGGACAAAGGCGCGTCAAAAATTGATTTCCAACGAGTGCATTTCGAGGTGTAATCAAGCGAACGCGTGTATATAGAGACCTGACGCGGGGGAAAAATTTAATTATCACCATTTCGTCGCTTCATATATATCGGCCTTTGGCAAATTAGCAACTCACTTTTTATTATGCATAACGCTCGTCACGTTCGAACGAACACGCGAATTCCGCGTTAATCGTCTCGCAAAAACACTTATTGATTCCACAATCACGAAAACCATAAACGTACATATTCAATCGATAGACGCAAAATAGCTTAAGGCTAACGAATCTAATCATCCTATTGTATTCCACAGACCAAAGAGAAATGTTTTTTTTAAAGTAGCAAAAATGTTATACGAAATACGATTTCGATTTTCTATATAAACCAAAAAATTTTGAAAAATTTATCGATTGTGTCTTTTTAAGATCATGATTATCAAGAATGCATTTATTTATCAAGCTTTAATATTTCAATGATTTATGCATTCTTTGAACTTTCCTTCTTTAAATGGAAAATCAAATCGTATTTTATATTTATACACTTTAATTATAATATTTTAACAAGACACGAGTATGCAGTAGTCCTATCTTTCGAGTTTATTCATCGCGAGAATGCAAGTGGATTTATGTTAATTGATTCCAATTTAACATGCAAAAATAACTAATAAACTTATTCCAATTTAATGTGCAAAAATAATTAATAAATTTACCAATAAAATATATGTCGCGAAAATCACAAATGTTTCATGTGCTGAAACATTTTAAACGCACTAGTTCTCAACTGCAATTAAATAATGACAGGGAAAGCGTGAAATTGTGTTTCATTACGTATAACGCATTCGTTAAAATGTTTCACAGCAGGACTCGTAATTTCCTATACACAGAGGTAAAAAAATACATATGTATATTACATGTTTGGTGAACGTAAATGAAAAATAATAGATTAAACAGAAATAAATTTGTATTTTCCGGCGTGTGTAGTATAAAGTGCGCTCGATAACGCACGTAGAGCGATTCGTGGAGTAAACAGATGATAAAAACAAAACTAGCTGAATGCGAGACGATTAAATACGAATACGCAATACACGTCGCGAGCTGTCACGGTGGCTTTAATCAACGCGGGTAATTAATCCTACACGAATTACAGGCGAGGCCACGTTAGCAGGTTAGTTATATCGATGGCTTTAATTGGGCCGATGGATCATCGGGTCGATTTCTCACACTCGACGGCCCTTAGATATCAATCGAGAAGTTCCTTAATAGCACAGAGATCCGACCCGCGATGCTGCGCAAGAAACCAGCTTATTTACCACTCCCCCCTCCCCCACCCCCCCGCCCAACGTTATGAAAGTTTTTAAAAAGTTTACATTGGTGTTATCGACCTTCCTCCTTCGTAACAGCCCGACACTCTCATCTTCTCTATTGAGTAATCTCAAAGCTTACTCGGAGAATATCGAGGTAAACGAGCTCTCGTGCTCTGTGATCCAAATTCATAGAATACAAAATTAAAGTATACCGAGAATTTTTATGACGCTGTTAAAAAAAAAAAATAGCAGATCTCAATTTATGTTTATTACAAAAAGCCCATGTTTTTGTTAAAAATAGTATAAATTCGAAACTTTTAAATGCTGTGCCCTTCTAACGGTATTGTCTAAAAATTATAAACAAGTTTATATTTATATTAGATCAATCGGAAAGTTCCGTCCGTTTAGCGGCGAGTATATCTATAGCTGGAACTGTCGATAATTCTAATGTCTAAATCAAGCTTGAGTTTTTAGTTTTATCTATTTCAAGATAAGGGAGAAATTTATGAGACATTATATATATATATATATATATATTTGCCTGTAATAGTATAATGCTCTAATTAATCTCTCATATTTAATAACTTTCACAGATCCGTTACCCTGAAAAAAATATAAAAAGTATGCCACTCACCGATACAATGCGCGTAGTAGCAAAGTTGCAAACTACGTCGCGAGCTGTGTCGAACTATATTCCTGGCGAAAATTTTTAGCGAGACATTGTGTTTATATTTATATTATATATATTAAGCTGCACAATCAGTTTGACACTAAATGGAACTTTTAAAATTAATCTAATTACCTTTTCCCAGAGCTACAATTAATATGTATAAATCGTCATTAAGTTTGTGAGTAAAAATATTTTTATAATGAATTTATCTTATATTTTGTGTTGTATTCATTTGCAACACAAAATATGAGATGAATTCATTTCTCTTTAATTTTTTGATTTATTGCACGAGATCATTTTCATAATTACCGGTATAACTATCGTAAGCATATTCAATAAATATTTTAAAGCTTAAACGAAACATTTTCTCAACACGTAAGCAGTTTTCCTATAAACTTCAATAAACACCAATGTTTAAGAAGTACTGTGTGATATTTTCGAAACGCTGCAAATGTTCAGTGGATATTTTAATTCAAACATTCTCTCTCTTCTGAATATTTGTAACATTCCGGAAATATTATCTGACACTTCTCGAACGCTTATCAAACATCTCTCTTAAACAATTCCATTTAAATTCCCATTTCATAAACGATTCAATAAATGCTTCAAAGTTCGAATGAAACATCTCCTAAACATTTAAACAAAACTTCTCATAAACTTTTAATAAACATATTATTTTCGCTAGGGATACAAAATATAAATATAGGTATTTAAATTACGTAGCAGTCACAGAATAATAAATATTATTTTAAACAACTATTGCGGTGCATAAGTAATAAATTATCACACAGCTGCTCCGCCGTCAACCGATGCTTCTCTGGATCTCTTTTTCTTCTAAAGTTTCATCGTTTCTCCATTGTGGCACTCACACTTACTCGCAAAACATTAATTACAATCGCGTGTACACTAATCACCAAGACATGGCGATTGCACGGTACTTTTCACGGCACTCCCAACGTTAATCACGCGATGCACACTTTGCTATGTTACAACAAAATAAAATAACGCAAGAAAATACGCAACGGATATCAGGTAGCTTTCAGTTATCTGATTTGATGATTCGCGTGTTGTACGATTTCATTCTTTTTCAAAAGTAGCGTGCAAATCGCATTCATATCAAGAGAGACTTCTAAACGCGATATATTCAAATGGAAGTCATTAAGAAATCATTATCGTCCATAAATGCCTCTTCAAATTTTAATGTTCAATAAACAGATCGTGATAAACATCTATCTTCATGAATAATTATCGCTACAAATGCATTTCTCTAAACCGTAATTAATAGCGAAGATTAATAGTGTCATCTATTTTAATGTTTAGTACACACGATGATTTTCCGGTCCTTTACAACAACGTGATGGGTCATTTTGCGTCGTAAGTTAATTATTATCATTTTAATAAACGTACAAAAATTATTAAGTGATTCATCTATATATACTTTAACGTCTTTAGAAAAACATTCACGAAGTTATGTACCTACTTAAAGAAATTGTACATAAATGTTTAGTTAATTACTCGAAACTTTTAGATTTTCAAAGAAAGAAAACGCGCAGAGCATGAATGACTCTCAATCGTGGGTGCCTTTCATTTACACGATAGTAACACAAATATCGTTCTGCCTTTGTTACTTATAGAATGTAAAGAAAGGTAGAACGACATTCGTGTTGATTTGTGTCACTAAATCGAAAGCACGCCGTACTAAGGATTAATCGTCAATTTTTCATATAAAACGATCACGTTCGGAGGTGTGCTGGTATATTTGCCGCGTTTTCAGAAACAATACGACGAGGAACACAGAGCCGCCGCGTGTAGTTACCTGTCCATTTGACCTTTACAGTGTGAACGATAACGACCGCATGTTTAGTAACGGCCGCAAAGTGCACGGCTCAATTTACAGTCAAAATACTATATCTGACGCATTATGTAGATACCTGAACAAACCCAATGATAAAAGAATAACTATTTTGAAGTCAGTTGTACAAAAGCGTCGCCATACCAGTTTCTCTTGAAAGAATTCGAGTAGAAAAAAATTGAAGCTGTATTTTTAAATATATTGTGTCTTAAAAAACGCATTCACTTAGCATGGCGTTCAATTACAATTAATATTGATTACAGCTTGTCGTTGAAAGATGTTTCCCCCACGAGATTTCCATTGCGCTCGAGTTTTGAATAAAAAACCTCCAAATCTTTTCGAATGTGCCGAGATAAATGCTTCGAAGTAAATATTCCTATTTTTTCAAAGCAGATAGTTTCAATCGGATTTGCATCCAGAGAGATTGGCCCATCCATCAATCGATGTCATTTTTGATGAAAATTTTGAAAAAAAAAAAAAAGCATATCTCGTGGAAAGCTTGATAATAAGCTGTAATAGTAGTGATTGGATTCTGTATATTAAATAAATAAATGCATTTGTAGGAAATGTATAAATGTGCAATAAACTTTTAAAATATTTCAATTTTTTAAAAACATTTTCGATTTTTTTTTCGCTGCTTGACGACGTTTTCGTGTCATTGTAGACATATCGAAAAAATAAAATAATAACGCACAACTCTGATCTTCTAGTCTCTTCGATTTTTACTTCGAATGAACAGGTTCGCTTCAGCAACGATTGTCTCGACGCGCTTTATGAATGGTTTTATATGTGAGTTAATTAGTCGCTTGGACTTGTGGATCGTAACACGTTTACAAGAATTAAGCCCAAAACACATATGAAGTGCATAAACAGTGCATAAACATAACATAAGACCGCTGGACCAATGAGCATCTTCTGTTAATCAATATGGCAACTTTATGCTGGATGCTTATTGGTCCAACAGTTTTACGTTATGCTCATGCTCTATTATGCATTTCACGTTTAGGGTCTCCCAGTCGTCACGAATTACATTTCGAGAAGTAATGCGACGATACGCAAAATTTGCTCGCGCCACTACACGTCAGCTCGGCATTTCTCGCCGCAAAATGATAAGAAACTGTCTCGCGCTCGCGTCTCGAACGATAACGTGTCACGAGTCTCGGCGCGCGAGTGGTAGGGTGGCGACCTTGAACACAACAGCGTTACTATACGCCGCAAATACAAGCCCAATTTATCGCAACGGAAAATATTCAGCGTATTGTAAAACAGATATTCACGGTCCAAGTGCCTTCTGGGTTCTATATATACATTTCAAGCCGCTCACAATAAGATTACTGTAGCGTATAAAATCCGACATTCGTTCAAAGATCAAAATTTATGTCTCCATATCGCTGAGGAAAAAATTCACGTAAATTAATATACACTTCGTGATTTCTCTCTCTCTCTCTCTTTCAAATTCTATTTTATTATTATTTTTATTTAATAAAGATAATAATATTAATTTTCATTTTCCAATCGAAATGAGATTTATTTTTCGAAACCAAAAAGAATTTATTTTTTAAATTTAGAGTTCGTAACTCTTTTCGCAAATGGATTAAATGGGATAATTTCAAATGTCTATTTTTTAATTTAAAAAATATTGAATAATTCATATAATGGTTAAACTTTTTCATCCTTAATCAGCTTGTTAATATCAATTAATTATTACAATGTATTGAGGGGGAAAAAATATATAATTAACTAATAAAAATTGATAAAATTTGAGTAAGGAAAATCAATAATAGGTATTTATTATAAGCCTTGTGCATTAATTCTATATGGTGCATTATTAATTAATTTTAATTATACATCGTGCAAAAATTATCGTAATTTCAACGTCACGAAATTTTTGGCTTTAATTAATCAATTTTTGGAACATTCTTGTACAAGTAGAATATGTATAATATTCATTGTTCTTCGAGCAACATAAATACACTTAATATGTAAAAATGTATAATATAAATGTCAGAATTGCATCGTGTATCATAAAATGTAGTGTACCATCCAGTTTGCCATTAGTGCTTTTATAAGCTTATATCTTTACGTATTTACGCGTCAGAAAAGCCGCGATAAAGCAGCGGAGCGCGCAGCGGAGTTTTCTAATAATCGCATGCTGTTTTGTTCAACGTAATCTTGACATATATCATTACAGACTTTAGACGTTTATGCACATACGATTAAAATTTGCCTCTTGATTATCATTACCATAATGCATATAATTCTATATTATTTGCATATAAAGTGCGCACCATTTAATGTCCTTCAATTCCGGATAGCATTCGAGATAATAAAATTTGCTTAATCCAGAAATCTAATTTAGAGCCACTTCTCCACGCCGTTTCAAATAATTTCATGGAATTTCTCCGTATACGCGCAATTCAAGGTTCTTCGTATTACTCAACCACGAGGAGACTTAGTATAAATAATTAATGTTAAGGATTATTTGTCAAAAGTAAATACACATTACAGAATTTCTAATTATAACGATGGAACACCAAACATAATAATCCTCTTGAGTGAGTAAATTTATCTACCTATATGCTCCATATTGCTCCATATATATACCCGTAATGTTTCATAAAAATTTAAATCTCTACAGCTTGAAATTTCTTCTAAAGTAGATACTGTTTGTGAAAGACAGTGATAAATTAAGTTATTCAGAGCCTTCAAAAACAAACTGATCGATGCCGTCCAAGTTGAAATATCAAAATTAGTATCCAAAAGATTTTAACAAGAGCATCACATATTAGTTATTTTCACAACAACGAATGCAACTCTTAAGATATTAAAAAAAAAAAGAGAGAGAGGGTAAACATTTGCGCCTTGAATTTCAGCCCGATCTGCCTGATCTATCTATGGTAATTCGCTGCTGTCGAAGCGGCAAAACGATTTTTAGATTTGTTGCTTGTCGACATGGCCGATGATTGATGGCGCATATTCTGTGAGCGGAAAATCGAGCACAAGTCCGAGGACTCTTCCTCGCGAGGAAAACTTCCAAGCTCCGCTTTGTATATCCATCCGCGAGCGAACCCGACGCGCAATTGGACCGTTCTCGCCCGTGCGATTTGCAATTCAAAAAGCGAAAAGTAAGATTTCCTAACGCGACCGACACACCGCCGCGTTTCACGAATTTAAGATCCGATAACCTGTGACCGAATTAATCGCCGCGTATTCACGAAGATACGAACTCACGCGGCACTAAATGTCTCGGTCATAATGCCGACCCGTGTAAAATCCACCGGCTCGAAAGGTCGGCTCTTTAGAAAACACGGATCTTTCTCCTTGTTCTTGGTTCTACGTTAATTTGCAATTTAAAATTTCCTCGAAAGAAAGGGACGATTAACATTTTGCTTCACGTAGGCGAGTCACGTTGGAAAAATCCTAACATGGAAACGCACAAGGCTGATTTGTATATATAATCATATCGCCAGTTATAGTCGGTCGTTTGTATTACAGAATATTATATTTATTGAAATCAATTATAATTAGTAATATTAATAAGCGGCGCCCTACAAATTTCCACGCAAAAACATCCAATTTAGAGGCTCGTGGGAACGCATCGTGTCACATTGCGTAATTTTCTATACAATTTCACAACTTTGCATTCGTATTAACGATATGAAACGGTATACGTCCACTAACAGGTCTGTCATTTCCACGATACGTAAACTCCCGTGATTATTTTATTATTCATTACGTAGCGAAATTCAAATTCCTAAATTGAATGATGGACGACTGGAAGCCTGGCGATACGATCGAATAAAATCTTTATTTACGCTCGTAACTCTTCCCCTTTCCGTATATCGAAGCGTTCCGCGAGCGGGGAAAAAAAAATCATCCCCTGTTCGCACAAAAATATTCATTTTTACCGAACTCTTTACAATATTTCGTAAACGAAGAGCGAAAACTTTCCGAGCGCGCACGAAAGGGGCCGTTCCGCGTACACGAGAGAGTTTTAAGTGCTCCTATTGGCTAAGGGTTAAAGTGCATTAGATGATACAACGTTAAGGCGTGACGGCTAAATGTAAAATATATAATAACAACCACAATATTACGGGTAACCGGGGTGGGCGTTACACGTTATCGCAGTATTACGGGCGCGACGCGTATATAGGTTTCGTTCCATTAGAGTACTTGTAATCCGGCAATTTCACAATTTCACGTCGTTATTTAAGGTAGTTATTCGCACGCGAAATGACACGGCAGAAATAACAATAATGTTCGCCTCCGGTGTAAGAGTGTATATACAGCGTTCTCTCTCGCATATATACGAGAGACGGGAGTGAAATGCAGCGACCGTCGTCCATTACGCGAGCGTAAAAGAATATAGAGGGGGGCCCGCGCGGTGAGAAGACATATATAAAACGGTTGGCACCGCGTCGCTGCAACGATAGCAGACGTAACGACAAGTAATTACAATAATGAAAACGAATGGTTCCGCGCGAGCGTCGAAATATAATGCGGCTCCCGACATCGCGACGGTAATGTTTTTCGAAATATAATGTGTGAGAGGTAACCCGATATATCATACCAGATTTCACCGCCGTTAATGGAAACTTAATCGCGCGATACAGTCGATATAAAGCGCGCAGATAAAACACGGTCTCTTTACACGTAAATATTTTCAGTAACGCGAACGTAAAATTATTACACTTTTTCTCACGGACTAACAGAATGGCGTTGCATTCTCCCGGATGAATAGCGAGATAATTCGCGGCGCGAATGGAACGCGGCACACACGCTCCCGCTCACGAAAATGCAATTTCAGAATCGCGGCGGCATATCTTAGCGCGGAACCACAACGGCCCGCGG